>NW_011499894.1:529753-542895 GCF_000495115.2 Populus euphratica
AAATGGCTGTAGATAAAGGGTAGTGTTAGGCAGCATTAGAAGTTCCAATTTTTATGTTTCTAAAGTGTTCATGTAACTTTTGTTCCGCACTCTACACTAATGTCAAGAAATATTACTAATTGTGAATTGCATTTCCTGTCTTTTTGTTTCTTTGATCTGCTTGTTAATTGCACCAAAAGATCAGGATAAATAGTTATTTTGAGCTTGTACGTGGTAAATATTATTTTTCAAAATATTTTTTACTTAGAATTTTATCAAAATAATTTTTTTATAATCTAAAATTATCAAAAAAAGCAATTTGAAATTAAAAAATTAAGAATTTTAAAAATTACAAATGGACCGCAATATCAAATAGAATCATAAAATGCAGTAATTCATGAGTTAAATAGAGATACCAGCTCACAAAATGGTATATTTTTCAAGTTTTCTCCTTTTTTGGGTGTGGATGTAAGGGGGTATTGATTCTTGTGATTGAATTGAAAAGGCGCTTTCCTGCATCTAAAATTATGGATAGTATTGACTAAAACTATCAGAAATTACTCAATCTTCAATTTATGAATAATAACGAATATGGCTTATTGGAAGAATCATTTCCCCTGGAAGGTTGAGCTGCAAGCTTGACCTTGCCTGCAGAAATCAGAATCCAAGTGAGAATCCATCATCTTTTGTGACAACCTTGATTTTAGTGTCGAGAGTTTGAAGATCAAACCTAGAGTGAAATTATGATTCATGAGCTAGAACAACATCTTTTAAAATGCTAGCTATACAATGGATTTGTCCCCTTCGAGAGCCATGATTGAATGGAAAGCGACCTCAACTTCGGAGAAGGGCGTCCCGGTGCAACTGGGGGCAAGAAAAGCCTAGCAGCCACATGCATAGTTTGCTTTTTAAAATTAGTTTAATGCATTTCTTGGCTTTACACACCTTGTCTCAGGGCAAGCTTCTTGACAATGCGAGCCATGGACAGATGGAAAGGGAGAGCCGCACGTTCAACAGTCATCTTACATTGCGTTTGATTGCTAGCCACGAACCTTTTAGGTACAAGGGTTTGTCTTTACAGCAATATAAACCATAGTTATCTTACCCAATCATGAGGTGATCCCGTTAAGAAGCAGATCTTGGATTTCAAAAAATATATATTTAAAGTTTTAATATTTTATATAAAAAAAATTTAAAAAAATTTTATATAAATATAAATTATACATATTATAATTAAAAACAATTTATATAAATATAAATTATACATATTATAAATAATAAAATTTAAAATATTATTTAAAAAAAATTTTATTCCACGTTAAAAAAATATTATATTAATAATTTTTTTTTAAGTTGAAGTATTTAAAATAAAAAGATTTTTTTATTTCATATTAAAAAAATATGTAACTTTTTTTTTCTTATGAATATAGAGTATTATATTAAAAGATTTCAAATCTCATATTAAAAAAATAAAATATTCTTATAATTTTATATAATAAACTTTTAAAAAAAATTAATAACCAACTTTTATATATATATATATATATGATGGGTCTTTAGTTATAAGAAAAAAATTTGAAAAAAAAACTCGATCTTAACCGGATTTTATCATTTTGCCTCAATTACAAGTCAATCCAGAGGATCAATCAAGTTTTTGCTCATTTTAATTTTTTATCTTATCCAAATCAATCCACACACCAAATCAATAGGTTTCAAATCAACACTGATCCAAATTTAATAGCTGTGCTATAAATAGTGCCTGTTGTGTTTTTCCATTCACATATTAAATCTTTTTTTCTAGTACGAGATTTTGTTGTCTTTGTGAATGGATGCATGCAAGGTTGCAAGTTATTATAGCTCGAATGGATGCATGCATGCAAGGTTGCAAGTTATTATAGCTACGATGAACATTATTAAATATTTTTATATCATAACCACGAACAGTTTACAATAATTTAATTTCTTTCATTGTTGTTGAGCTTGCATTTTTTTTTTTCCTTGGTTAAATAATAAATTAAGATAGTTGTGATGGACTTAAGATATTTTCTTAAAAAGGCAAAAGACTACAATATTTTTTCTTCTTGTAAAGGCTTAGTTCTACTCTAGGCTGGTTAAGCCCAATGAGAGAAAAAGCCCAACCTTTATAACCAAGCGAATGGTCCAGAATAACTAGGCCAATCTGTGAGAAGAAACCAGCCCCCTTAGGATTCATACACAGACCCAACTGAGCCAATTGTAAACTCCAAAGTCCAAAAATGTCGAATGACAGGCCATCTGTTAAGGAGTGGACAGGTCATCTGTTAAGAGTGGACACAGCTTTCCATAATGAAAAAGCAGCGACCTTCGGTGAAAAAGTTTGAGAATAATTATTTTTTAAAAATTATTTTTGATATATATATATATATATATATATATATATTGAAAAAACAACTCGGTTTCTCCAATGACCCAACCCATGCTAGGCTCTGAATTTACAAATTAATGAGTTATCACATTAATCCGCCGAGTCCGTAAGAAAAAGCCTCCCTTTTTGTGTCATAAATTAAAATTACATCATATTTTCAGTTTTTGGTTAAAGAAATCCTATTTTGCTAAAATTTCTTTTCTTCTTTAATTTTCTTTATCATAACTAAGTATACTAAATTTTCTTTTGCCAAAGTTTTTTTTTTTTTATTCTTGTTTGGTGAGGATGAGGGAGAAGAATTAGCTGCCCATACATCACTGGTGTGGATGGGATAAGAATTAAGGAATTTTCCTTATTTTTTTAATATTAATCGCAGGCCAACAAGCGCTGCCATGCTCAACAACTTGTCGAACTTGACTGACAAGATCCATGGAAGTCCAGTTGTTGCTAAGATTGTTTATTCATGCTTTCACTTTCAACATCGGGATGATCTTCTTCTTTTTTAATATACCGAATCTAAGTGTTTCAACACTCTTTATGATCAGTTTGTTACAAGATAAAAATCTTATATTTAAAAACTTTATTTTTTATTTGAAATTATATTTTTAAATTATTTTGATGAGCTAATTTTAAAAATTAAAAAAAATATATATTATTTCAATTTTATGCGGGTTTTAATTTGATATCGTTTACTAGAAGATGAGCTAAGTGTGGCATTCATCAAGGTTATGCCTGGGGCTAGCTGGTGGCCAGAAAGTGTGGACCATTGAAAAGACGGGGGCAAAGATGAAAGAAAGGCAAGGCATGTAAGAGGTAGATTAGAGTAATTACACAGCGCTAAGGATAGCAGGTCAACAGAGTTATTACATTTAGAGGGTTTAAGAATGCAACGAAGAACATGTAAACTCTGGTTATTGATTAGGATTCACGTGGCTAATCACATGATTCTTTGTTTTTTAATCCATTTTTTTGGGATTGCAGTGAGCTGATCAGGAACGGTGATAGAAACAATAGTCAACTCAGCATCACATGATTAGCGGCTTCCAAGCTCTGCACAAGCTCCCGAGGAATACTAGATGAACCATAAATATTTCTACAATCAGTGTTTTTTTTTTTTTTTGAATTGGGTAGGCTTGAAGCTGTTTCCATTAAGTTAAACTGCTACTAAATGGAATGATTTTGTCAATGTTCATAGATGAATTGAACCGCGGCATGAGAAAAATTGTGTTTTATGGTATAAACTGCTGATATCCGCCACAAGGTAAACCACAGCCTATCAACCTCCACACTCATTCTACCACAAAGGCCGACCATAAATGATAACTCCCCCAAAAGCTATATATATATATATATATATATATATTGTGAAGAAAAATTTCCCAATTGGCTCCATCTTAATATAAATCTTGAATTAAATCCCTCTGCCTAGATCAATTGTAGTTTTTTATAGAAGTTGTCGTCAAATCATGTAACAACTATATATATATGTATATTTTTAACTAGAAAACACTTAGCAACACAACACATGGTTGTTTTCATGAATTAATGATTAGTCTTCAACTATGCCAGCAAGGATATTGCTTCTCCTTCTCTGCATTACTTCCTCCATCTCTAATGTGATCGGCAAGGGGAATCGCACCCATAATTTTTTGATCTTTCCACTTTAGTCCTTTTATTGTTTTGTCTCTTTCATATAAATCCAAATAATAACACATTAATTTTTTCTCATATTCTTTTCTTGTATATAAAAAAAATACCCCCCAACAGATATTCATGGAATGCAAACTCCCATAGCTCATGTACCAAGTGAAGTCTAACTTGACTACGTTGTTGAATTAGCGAGCAAGGTAATTAACACTCATAGAATCAAATAGTTTCTCACAAGATAATTAATTAGTCAATGTAAATAGTCTAATTTTCTTAAGAAATAATTTGTTTTCCAAGTGTTAACTTGGAAATCTAAAGCATGCATGGGTCGCCATGTCACGATCCTTCGCTGAAATCAAAATCATTTGTAAAGATGTTTTCTACTGCCAAAGGAGAATTCAAATACTAATTTTTTTCATATTTTTTTTTTCAGGCATGAGTTCGGTGTGGAATTATGTTTTCGAGAAGGTGACTGTGGTTGTTTTTTAAAATATTTTTTATTTTAAAAAAATATTAATATTATTTTTTATTTTTTAAAAATTATTTTTTAAATAAATAAATAAAAATAATTTAAAAATATTAAAAATATATTAATTTAAAATAAAAATAAATTTTAATTTTCTTAAAAATGCTTTACACACACTGCAAAATGTCCTCTAAGGCTTTTCTTGTGTTTTGAGCCGGGCGATCTATTTTCAGGTGCCATGAATCTTCCAGGTACAAACTAAACAATTTTCTATAAGCAGTTGGAGATCAGCCGTAGCTACCCAATCGATTATCACACTAACTGAAATCCCAAACATTTTCACTATACAACTAATTTTTTAAAAGCTACACTTTCTATCGTAAATAAAAAAACTAAAATAATTTATATATATATATATTAAAGCACCACACAAATCTAAAAGAACAAAAGATAAAAAAAGCACCAACATTCATCTTCTTCTCTTTTTTTTTTTTTTTATTTACGTGAGGTGTTCGGGGCAGCTTACGCGCACCACGACTAATCCACACGGCCCATTGAACATCCTGCAAGCCCAGTGAGTAGGTAAGGCACCGCGAGGATGACAAGCATGCATGATGAGATTCGAACCCAGATACAAAGAAAGATGACAAACCCTTTCCACCACTAGACCAGAACTTCACTTGCCATCTTTTTTCATGTCAGCATCTCATCTGAGACCGAACCAGCACAGCCAACAACGTAATCCCCCTCTTTTCACATCCACACTGCCTAACTCTTTTGGAAATTAAGATCATAACTGTAGAATTTATTAACTGAACTGTCCTTTAATGTCCTATGCATATCATGCTTAATGTTTAGCAGCTCGACACTTCTTTTTTAATAACAAATATTTATTTTAGTTTATATATATCTTGATTAATTTTTTAAGATTTAAAAAATTAACGACCATATAAATTTTTAGTAATTTTAAGATTTATAACACTCAAACTGATAATTTTTAAAAAATAAATTCAAAATCTAAACAATTAAAATATACATAACCACACTTTAATTTTAATTCTAAAAGTTGATTAAAGCTATCATATAAACACTATATTTGATAACATTAAAATGCAATCGATGGTTTGTGTGAGATATATATTTTTTTATTGAAATACCTGTTCTTATAAAACAGTTAAGAACTACTTTTTATGTTTGACAACTTGGATAATTCATCTCTGTACTGTTCACGTAAACATTACTGCTGAATTTCACTTTATAATTATAATTATTTATATTAAAAAAATTATTTTTACTCAAAAAAGTAATATTTAATATTATTTAATAACACTATATAAATTATAAGAATATTGTATGATTATGTAACATTTATAAAATTTGATTGCAATTTTAATTTTATTTCTGATGATATTTTACTTTATTTTATTGTATGTTCAAAAAATCTCAATTTAAAATTATAGTCATTATCAGATGAATTTTATACACAATAAAATTATAGATAAGTTAATGAAATCAGAAAAAGTATTTGATATAAAATATTATTTATTTAATGATTTAATAATGGTAGTTAAATCTATAATATTTAAATTAAAAACTATTAATATTAATATATATTTTTTAATTATCTTATAACCTCAATTTAAAAAACATACTTAATTAAATACATTAAACAATTTTTTATTTAATTTTAATTTCAATTATAATTTTAACTAAATATATATAAATATCAAATTAACCTCAATTAAAAATATTTTTTATAAAATATCTTTTTTAAAATACAACCACAGAAACTAACAAGATACTAAACACATCCTTCCCATTTTAACTTTAACTGCAAAAGTTGGTTACCCACAAACTTCTCTTCCCTGCCAGTTTTCCTGGTTAATTTGAATGAGAGTTGAATTTATTGTGTTCTGAACATGTGGGGCAGGCAATTAATGGGAAGAAACTTTCGCTTGGATTTGGTCAAGTCATGGTAGAAATTGTTGCATTTAATTCACAAGAAACATGGTGGCAATTTTTTTAGGTTTTAAAAGCTTTTTAATTATTATTTAAAATATAATAGAAGTTTTGTAAAAAAATAGATATATTTATTGATTTTTTTCGTCAACTTTCGAGAATGTAAAATATTATTTGTCCTCAAAGTTCCGAATGAAAAGTATAGTCTTTGAAAAATTAATTGTAAAGTGAAATAAAAAACTAATTACATAAATAAAATTAATTAGGCATCAACTTTTTTTATTTTTTTGAAAAGGTGGTTTATAAACAAGAAAAGAAAGAGACCAAGGGAACCGATTTTGATCTGCTAAAGCCTAAAAGCTTGCCTATCCATACCCCCATCGTATCTCTTTCCCTCACCTTAAAGCAGCAAAGGAAGTTTCGCAATAAAGAAACTTACAGGAGGTTGAAAAGAAAACATTATTGATGCCTAACCCTGCTTCGCTAATTAAAAACTCCATAAACAAAAGCTTATAGACCGGTCCTGGCTTGTCTAGTCTTGCTACCTCTACTCATAGTAATTAAAGACCCCTGCCGCATTGACCTAAGTTTATGGATCATCATCAATTCTTTTAAAAAAAAAAACTTATTAATTTACAACTTGCAAGGTAAGCACGCAGTTAGGTAGAATCTATGTCATGGGGATGTGTGTTTGAGGATGTATTTGCATCGGTAGCTTATTTAACGTCAGGTACCCTGCGCTCTTGTCATTTGCATGTTCTTGGATGATCATACAAGATTCATCAAGATTTTCCCTTTATGTACTGGGGTGGTACCTATTTAGCTACCTAGATTAATTTATGCCGGAGAAACCTATAATTAAACCAGGGTCAAAATAAAAGATTTATCAGCAGGGTCTCTGATGTTTCTCAATTAGGTCCATCGTCCACATCTGATGCATAAAAAAGGCATCGTCTTGAAGACAACTTGACAGTAAATGCTAATAAACATGGACAAAATAATATAATAGAGAAATGTATAGAACAGTAGTGAAATCCATTGATAATTTTTTTTTTTGTTTTGGGATGAAATTGAAAGTTTCCCTGTTAATTTATTACCCCTGACTATCTTTTATTCTAATCTTTCACTCATGTCCTTTCTTTAAAAACTGAAGTAAGCTCGATTTATGCTGTCATCATTTTGTGACTATGGGCTTATAAAGCAATTTGAATAAGGAATCTCACTGTCTGGCATACAAATTTAGCAGTGAGAGCATCTCCAAGGGGAGATGCTAGCTGCTACGTAGAAGAACCAACTTCCATGAAATTCTATAGTGGGCAACGAATAAACATTCAAGTATCCAAGGCATCAGCAGCTATGAAATTCAGTGTGCTGTTGGGAGTAGATGAATTCTTGGCAATATATGAGTTAACAAATACACGTTTAATAGTCAAAAGATATGGAAAAAACAAAATCCATTATGCTTTTGCACAATCACAACTGTCACGTTTAGTAGACAAATACACGTTTAAAAATCATCATCAGTAAACTTAATAATTTGGAAGTCATCACTGAGGTCTTTCTTTATTATTTGTTTTAGTCTTAATTAATTATCTTGTACTAGATTCTGTAAAGTATCACATTTGGCTCCACTTGGACATGCTGTGTTAATATATACCTTAATTAGATCACAGTGAAGGCTAAAACAGGAAGAGAGGGGAGCCCAAGAGATTGACCCTGCCCAAAACAAGGCTAAGCTCAGCACTGCAAAATGATCTGGCACGATGATCAACGCAGATAGTTACCCCTACAGATCTGAGATCATAAAGTGACATGTTAACCGCACATCTGCCATGGCAGGAGACATACTTGTGGTTAAAAAACTTAACCATCACTTTCATGACTAATGGAACTGGATAAGCGTGTTTACTTTGACTTTTAAGATGATAACTATAAGCAGCAGCTTGGAGTCCTGGGCAAGCAAGCAAACAAGCCCTGGCCCGGGGTGGTTTTCGAATCGATAGATCATCAGTCACTTCGTCAACCAAACCTAATTTAATAATTATATATAGGCCTGTTTGAGATGCCATGTCTTCATATATTGAAGTTTGAGAGGGAAAAACTCTCCATTTACTCCCTAATCCCATCAATTCTTAGTCGGTTTCCCATGCTAATGACGAGTTTCTCAACTAGGTTTCTCAAGTATGATACATTTCTCAATCGAGTCCCGCAGTTTTACTCTAATCTGTTAGTATTTTCTTTTTCGTTATGCTGTGTAATTATACTTAAAACTACGCACGTCACCAAGAGGATTTGATGGCTTGACGTCGTGCATAAGAGGTTGCTGCAATTCTTGATAAAATGAACTAATTGATTAGAAATGCACGACCTGTTCAAGATGAACATGAAATTTATAGTTTCAAGTCAAAATGAACAATCACCCACTATATTATTGGCGACAATTAGGTTCCAACAGTTTTTAACTTTTCTCCAGGATGCATGCATCACTATAGAAATTAAACCCTTTTATGAAAAATGCTTCTCAAATAGTCATTGGCTACTATCACGATTATAATCCTAAAAAAAAGCTTGTGGAAATATATTCGCTTAGCTCCGAGTATACAAAATAACTTCATCGTAAACAAATTCTTTATTTTATGGAATGATAAGACTTAATTTAACCTGAATTTACAAATTTCCTCTTATTTTTTTCTTAAGAAAATTTTTGTAGCCAGAACGCATTAAAGTCTTAACATCGCACAAGGATTCAGAAAATATAAGTTGGTAGGAGTATACCTTACTAAACTGTAGCACATCTGTGTCACTAAATGACTATAGAGTACTCTGGACACTTTTTTCACCCCACAAAGAACTTTAAGCATATGCTTCGACTCTAATGGTTACCCCACAAAGAACTTTAAACATATGCTTCGACTCTTATGGTTTAGGGATTTAATTCCACGAGAAAATCTCATATTTAAACCTTTGAGATGAACGGAGCTTCCAAGGAGTGGGGATTTAAAATCACAAGAGCACTATTTTTATCGTATAACTCAAAATCCGTTGTTGGATTTTATGTTAAATTAAAGGGTTGGATGCTGGAGCCTACACTAAATTTCAAGAACATAATCCCTTTCCAAGCTCAATGTGCAATCCCATGATACGAGGACAATGGAAATTATGTCTATTGAGATCCGACATGGAAATTCCAAAAATAAAAGAAAAAATCAGTAAAATTATTGCAACGATAGATTAAACGAAACACACTTTCACCCCTGCAACCTGAAAGTTGTCAGCATTATCATATACTTTCAAGCGATCAGAAATTTCACAATTACCCCCTCCCCCTCCCCTTCTCCATATCATGTACAACTCTCTAGGCCTCCACCATTTCAAAATAAAGCACAATATCAGAAGGAAGAAAGAAGAAACCAAAAAGAAAAACCCCTTGCACCCCAATATGGCCATTATGTACTTTCCTCACCCCACCAATGTTCCAGCATAGAAGAATGGGAAAGCAAAAGAAGAACTACAACAAGAAACAAAAAGACCCCTACATTCACATGCTTCTAGCCATCATTTCTTGGAATCTCCTGTAGGACTCTTGCTTCTCCAATATAAACTTTTCGTGGCAGTTTGCAATGAACAAATCTGCTAGCCGATTGATATCTTTCTCGATACCATTAGAACCCACATCGTCAACTTTCTCGTCTAGCCAATGAAGGTACCCTGAAAGCTGAGACTCCGTGTTGTCCTCGCACTGCTCATTTGTAATTATCGAGTTCCACGTAGAGTCATAGTAGAAATGGGAAGAAGAGAACCCATCAAGAACTGGTTCTGGCACTGGTAGCACATGTGAAGAGCACCAGTTATAGTGTAGCCTAAATGAGCCAAGGAATATCTTCTGATGCATCTGCTTCTTTTTTGAGTTCTTCGTAGGGGAAATGAAGAAGTGCAAATGTTGGTTCTCTTTAAGAATCTCAATGACAACGGATTTTGCTTTGGATAGAGCTCGAACGATGCGGCACACGTGTGAGATGATAAGGGTGTGGATAAGGGTTTTGATCTTCATGGAGCTTAAGGTAGAAGATGGTGGCTTTTTAGAGAAAACTTGAAGAGGGTGCAAGTTTCTTAGATAGGATGGAGAGCTAACCATTTTTCTCGAGGTCTGTAGGTGTGGTGGGGTTAATTTCTTGGGCATTGTTCGATGGCGTATATAAAGAGTCTTGATTACCAATTTGCCACTATACTTTTATCATATTTAAAAGGAATGCCACCCACTTTGTAGATTTCGTAGGCAACTTCTCCTTTCACCTTTATCTCAGTCATGCAATCGATAAAGACTCGAAATCCTGTAGCTATCTTAAGTTCCCACACACTACATATATATCATGACCCGCTTACATTTTTTGAAATATCGTGGCACTTTCTGTTATTGATCAGTGTATCGAGGTCATGCCTATAACAGTAGAATTTAGAGTGCTAATTAAAAACTAGAGATCCATGCCTCATCAAGCCGAGGTCATGGCGCGATTTTTTTAATTTCAGTAAGCAACTCGAGAACGGCGACTAAGGCTTAATCTTCGCCGAAACCACCAGCCCAAGAAAATAATATAATGCGAGTATATGTTCTTCTCAAGTTAAACCATCAACTGCTCGAGCACTATGTGCATATTTTGGTTTATTACTGACGTAATTGTTGTATTTCTTTAACAAAGCTCAGTTTGTTTTCACATAGAAGAGGTCAAGCAGGTTAATTAGGACAGCCCTGAAATCTGGGAGCCTTCAGTATCAAGGTCCCACTGAGACCAATAAATTAGAGATATATTTATGGAGAAATTAATTAATAGCATGCAGAGAGGGTGAGGCTCATGTTCGATCCAAATGGTAAGATAGCATAGGAACAAAATCAATAATAACCTTGTAGATTTAATTTAGATCTTAATTGGTCCATCGAGCACTGAACTAATATTTAAGTAAATTTTCTCATGAGTTTACTACAGAGAGAAGATTATCAAATTAATTTGTTGATGAACTACTAATTAATCATCCGGCAGGCTAAACATACAAAAAAAGCCAAGTTCAACCACCTTAATTCATCCCCGACCTGCATATGGCCTTTAATGGCTTTTTCTGCGTTGATTGAATTATAAATATACATAAAAACAAAAACTTAACTCTCCAAGTAGTGCATTATGTCCAAGCAATTATTTAGTTAATTTATCACACACTTTGGTACAAAAAGGACTTTTTGAGCAAGATACTGACTTCTAATGGCGATTTATGGCACTGGTAGAAAAATACAAGAATCAGATTCAACAGCATTTTCTAAAAATTAAAAAATATCTTTTTATGTTTTCAAAATGTTTTTAAAAAATAATTTTTTATTTTAAATTAATTTTTTTTATTTTCATACTGTTTGGACGTTTGGAGACTAAAAATAAAATTTTAAAAATAAAAAATATATTAATTTAATGTATTTTTAAACAAAAACTACTTTGAAAAACCATCATTACTATAATACCAAACAATTTCATTACCAAACGGGCTCTGGGATTTGTTGTAGGTTTGACAAAAGAAAAAAAAAATGTCTGGTTGAATGATTAACACACAAAAATAAAAAACGTGATCCAATCAATTCAAGTGAAAGACTAAACTATTAGGATGTCAATTTCCTAGAAACTAGGTTTTAACCACTTCCGATCGAAAACCTTTTCCTAAGAGATATGCTTGTCGGGTCTACTCTACCATGGTTTTAGTTCCCCATTCTCTGTAACCTGTTCTCGAATTTAATATATATGAAAGAAACTTGCACTCTTCAACATAGACTAAGATTATCCGTGCAGCTTTCTTAAGTTGCTGGTAAAGAATGAAGCAAATACGTTTTTCTATGATTGCTCAGTCAATTCAATAACCTCCCGTCCAATGGTTTTGATCTTCTCAAATGAGAGAAAGAAGACACAGAGGAGGGAAAGGGAAAGGGAGAGGGAGAGGGAGAGGAGCCCATCAATTATCCTAATGTTTTCTATATTTGGATATGAATTAACGACTTACCCTTAGATTTTTTTTTTTCCTTTCCTATAATTAAATCAATTTGATGAAGCCATCAAGCCAGCTGGTTTGGTAGAAATCTTTAATTAATCTCTATACAATACCGTGAGAAAATAATGGTATGGTAAGGTATCCCTCCTTGACTCATGAAACTAAACCTAGATAATAATAATTGATGAAGCCAACTTGCTTGGTAGAAATTTTTTATGCTCTAGATATTATTATGAGTTAATGATTTTATATTGAAGTCTCCCCTCTGGGCACACAAGACTATCCCATAGTAAGACAGAGAGTGAGCCCAGATTATCAAGGTATAACCGAACTAGACACTTCAAAAAATGAAGAACAAGAGTCATGTTTATCCGGTTGCAAATTTATGACTAATATTCGGTCACAAATAAATTTATTTATTTATTTATTTATTTCAACTTTGTGACCGATTTGTGATGGAATGTTACAATTACAAATCAAGCAAATTTGGTCACAATTTTTTTTGGTTATTTTTCTCTCATTTACTATCTATTTAACCCTAATATATTTTTTCTCATTTTCCTCTTTTCATTGTCTCATCCATTCTATTCTATCTGAATCCCTCACTCAAACAAAAAGTTATTCTCTTTCACTCCATCTCTTACCCATCGTTTTATTTTTCTCCCC
>NW_011499894.1:543038-557697 GCF_000495115.2 Populus euphratica
TCATAGAAAGGGATTGACTAAGAATTATTTTAAGATTTTTACTTCAGTATTTAAATTAAACATGATGATGGAGTTAATCTCCAAAGAAATTAAAAATTTATAATGTTGTTAACAATTAATATTAGTAGCAATTATTTATTTTATTTATTAAGATCAATGAGTGACTGCAAATTCAGTCTTAAATTCCCTTCAAAACTAAGATTTTAAATTCCCTCCAACATTCAGAATTTAAATTTACACCAAAAAAATCCACATTGATGATAAATCTGGTCACTATCTTTTTTTTTAAATAAAATAAATGATTTTGTGATCGAAATTAATCACAAAATTGAATTGTGAAGCACTTTTTGTAATTTGGTCACAAAATAAATTTGTGCATAATTTTAGATTTTTCATGACCGAAAACTTGATCATAAAAAACCTTTTTTCTCTCTCAATATAGTTTATATTACAAGTTTGAAATAATCATCCCTTCATTAAGTAAAAAGAAACATTTAATTCAATTGTTTAGACCAACACTTGAATTGTAAGAAAAGTTGGGGATCTAATATTTATAATATATATACAAAATGACTGAAAAGATTTATTAGAAGGAAAAAGTAAATGTAATTAATTTAGGCAAATGAGCGAGTTTTTTTTTTAGTTTGGGAAATAGAAAATACCCTTGTGAGCACTCATTTTACCTCCTATTTCAATCACAATTTCAAAATATAAAAAAATAAAAACATTATTTTAAATGCAATTTGATTAATTTATGATCATTTTATATTTTTTTGACCATTTTTATATCATCTCTTCATATTAACTAATTTTCAAAAAAAAAAACTCAAAGAAAAAAAATAAAATAAGAAACAAAAAAAAAGTTTAACAAGCATAACGATAATGGAAGGAGGGGGCTAATGCGAATATGTCAAACCCCTTATCCAATCAACTTAAAATCATAAGATAGGAGAGAATAAAGAATAAAATAGGAAATATTAGGTATTATAAATAGGGAACCATCACAAAAAGGGTAGTGCAAGAAAAAAAATAATTTAAAAAAAAATATAGAGACAAAAAAAGTGAGAAATAGAAAAATGGAGTGAAAGAAAAAAAGAAAATCAAGAGAGAGAAAGTTAAGAAAAAATCCAAAGAAAAAAAAGATAATAAAATCTACAAATGAGAGAAAAAAAGGGAAAAAAGGAGAAAAACAAAACAAAATAAAATCAAAAAAGAAAAAGATCATCATCTTCGTCATCTTTCCTAAAAAACCTAAGTCAAACCCTAGCCACTATTTCTCTCCACCTTTACCACCATCCAACTTAACTACAACCTTTCACAAATGGCGAGCAACATCCCTTTTTCACTATAAACGAGCCAACCAATACACCCTATTAATACCAATAAATCTCAAACTACTCGAATTAACCTCCTTTATGATGAGCAACCCTATTTTGAACTCGAGTTTTTCTCTCTCTTCCACGACAATCATTTTCTTTATTTCAGCAACACAACCAGCTAAAAAAAATAAAAGAGAAAAAGAAAAAAATCAAAGGCTGAACCAATGGAGAAAGAAATTGGATTGAGATTTCCATTTTCCATAGCTTGGTCTCTCTACACAAGTGTCGATGGATAACATCACCTTTATAGGAAGAAAGACCAAGAAATTATGCACCTAACATAGTGACTCACACACCTCCTAACCTTACTAGTACGTGAAACGATGTGCCAACATCATTGATAACTTACCCACATGTGGCTTGCACGTACCGCCACTTTCTTCTACTGTTTCAACTACTTTCGGTCCACCACAACTGCTCTTCAAAATTGATTTCAAACTTTAAACATTTTTTTAAATAATAATTTTGGTTTATTGTTGATTTTTTACATATATTGTAATGAGATTTTGGATTGAAACAAATTTTAATTTGTTATTGTTAATATTTTATTGCAATTGTTTATGATATTTAAAGTGTTGAGATCTACATTATTTTGTGGCAACCCTAGGATATGATGTCACCAATAAATTTATTTTGATGGTGGAATAAGGTTGGAATCAATATCTAGCAATGAAGTTAGGAGGATTAGGTTAAAATAGGTTTATTTAAAACATAATAGTTTGGTCTCGGTGTAAAATTTGATGGGTACTGATATGTTTTTTTATATATAATTATTATGTTGTATGAATGTTGTTTTCATGGTGTGGTGATGTTGTAACAACCTAGCCCAACCTGCTATATATTGTTTGCTTTGGGCCTTCCGC
This sequence comes from Populus euphratica, assembly GCF_000495115.2. NCBI lineage: Eukaryota > Viridiplantae > Streptophyta > Magnoliopsida > Malpighiales > Salicaceae > Populus > Populus euphratica. The sequence goes on from NW_011499894.1 coordinate 545,281, forward strand.
CCTCACGATTTTGTTTCTAATGATGAGAGCCCATCACTAAGCCTTATGTCTCAATACGCGCACAACATGTTAGCGACCAGCACTACTAATAAGGCTAGCAACTAACTACTCACCCACCAATGTGGGATATTGTAATCCACCTCCTTAAAGAGCTGGACGACCTTGTCGACACCTTTAGACAGCCAGTAAGGTCAGCTCTGATATCAAATGTAACAACCCAGCTTAACCTGTCATATATTGCCCGCTTTGAGACTTACCGCTCTCACGATTTTGTTTCTGATGATGCGAGCTTAATTTTGAGCTTGATGCCTCAAAACACGTATAATAGATTAGCGACTAGCATTATTAATAAGGTCAGCAACTAATTCTTCATCTGCTAATGTGGGATCATACAGATGTTGTCTTTATTGCTCATGTTGATGTTTGCTTTTATTATGTTGTTGTTGATTTATTATGTTGTGTGTTGATATTTTTATATACAACTGTCTGTTTTAATAGTTTTATTATTCATAAATCAGTTTAGAATAAATAAATCGTCATTGGTCGTTATCTTAGAATATTAATTGGTGGGTAATGAAATTACCTAATACATTAAATTATTGTATTTAAAATGTCCTAAAATATTTCTTGTTTTGCAATATTGTGATGTATTGATGGTTTTATTATGCACAAAATAGCCTAGAATAAATGAATTGTCACTCATCATTGTCTTAGAGTTTTGATAAGTGGATAATAATATCATTTAATATATTACTTTATTGTATTCAAACTATATTTTAAATATCTTTTATTTTACAATATTATGATGTATTAATGATTTTATTATTCACAAATAAACCTTTATTGATTATTGTCTTGGACTTTTGATAAGTGGATAATAAAATCGCTTAATATTATTCTATTATATTCATACCATCTTTAAATTATCTTTTGTTTTGCAATATTGTGATATATTGACTTTATTAATCATATACTAGTCTAGGATAAATGAATAGTCATTGGTGATTATCTTAGAGTTTTGATCGATGAGAAATGAAATCGCTTAATATATTACTATGTTATGTTCCACATATCTTTGAAATATCTTTTTCTTTTTTTTTTTACAATATTATGATATTTAAATGGTTTTTTTATTCATAGACTTGTTTAAGATAAATGGACCGTCTCTAGGTGTTATCCTAGTGTGTTGATCAATGGATAACGAGATTATTTAATATTTCATATTATTGTGTTTCAAAATAATTTTTTTAAGATGTTATATATATATGACTTTATTATTTACATGCTACTCTAGGATAAATGAATAGTCATTAATTGATCATTGTCATGTCATATATTGTCTACTTTGAGACTTACCGCTCTCACGGTTTTGTTTCTGATGATGCGAGCTTAATTTTGAGTCTGATGCCTCAAAACACGTATAATAGATTAGCGACCAGCATTACTAATAAGGTCAGCAACTAATTCTTCATCTTCTAATGTGGGATCATACAGATGTTGTCTTTATTGCTCATGTTGATGTTTGCTTTTTATTATGTTGTTGTTGACTTATTATGTTGTATGTTGATATTTTTATATACAACTGTCTGTTTTAATAGTTTTATTATTCATAAATCAGTTTAGAATAAATAAATCATCATTGGTCGTTATCTTAGAGTATTAATTGGTGGGTAATGAAATTACCTAATACATTAAATTATTGTATTTAAAATGTCCTAAAATATTTCTTGTTTTGCAATATTGTGATGTATTGATGGTTTTATTATGCACAAAATAGCCTAGAATAAATGAATTGTCACTCATCATTGTCTTAGAGTTTTGATCAGTGGATAATAATATCATTTAATATATTACTTTATTGTATTCAAACTATGTTTTAATATCTTTTATTTTACAATATTATGATGTATTAATGATTTTATTATTCACAAATAAACCTTTATTGATTATTGTCTTGGACTTTTGATAAGTGGATAATAAAATCGCTTAATATTATTCTATTATATTCATACCATCTTTAAATTATCTTTTGTTTTGCAATATTGTGATATATTGAATTTATTAATCATATACTAGTCTAGGATAAATGAATAGTCATTGGTGATTATCTTAGAGTTTTGATCGATGAGAAATGAAATCGCTTAATATATTACTATGTTATGTTCCACATATCTTTGAAATATCTTTTTCTTTTTTTTTTTACAATATTATGATATTTAAATGGTTTTTTTATTCATAGACTTGTTTAAGATAAATGGACCGTCTCTAGGTGTTATCCTAGTGTGTTGATCAATGGATAACGAGATTATTTAATATTTCATATTATTATGTTTCAAAATAATTTTTTTAAGATGTTATATATATGTGACTTTATTATTTACATGCTACTCTATGATAAATGAATAGTCATTAATTGATCATTGTGTTAGAGTTTTGATTGATAAGAAATGAAACTGCTTAATACATTACTATATTATATTCCAACTATTTTTGAAATATTTTTTTTACAATATGATGATGCATTAATAGTTTTATTATTTATAGACCTACCTTTGATAAATGAACATCTCTAGACATTATCCTAGTGTGTTGATCAATGGATAATGAAATTGCTTAATATACCATATTGTTATGTTTTAAAATATTTTTTTAAAATATTTTGTTTTTATAAAAATATATATTCTAAAAAAATATAATAATAATCCTTTTGTTGCCTAGAATTGAATTTATGTCTATATTCTTGTTTTGGAATATTTTGTTGGGTGTAATGAGAAAATTTAAGTTAGATTGGTATGATCCTACTAAGTGTGAGTGGTGATATTTCAAGTTTGTTTCAATCTTTATAATCTTAAATAGGCTTACATAAGTCATTTTCTCACCATCTATGCTAGTTCAATGTTTATATTTTAAAAGTGAAGATTGAGTCTTATTGCCATGCATATGTTCCAAGACATCTATTAATTTAGGCCAAATCTTAGTATGTAAGCAGAACATGTATATTTATCATTAAAAATAAATATGAAGCAACTTACTTTAAGTTTATTGTACATGATAATTGTTATCTTCTTTATCACATAATTAGCATTTATTTAAAATATTTAAAAGACTAGCTAGGATGATGATTTTTTTTATTTTTACTTTTATATATATATATATAGTACTCCTTGATATCCTACGTGAAAATCATTACATCAATTTCAAAATCAATTAAGATTAAGTCCTTTTTTTAGTCGATTTAAAAAGCATATCTCATATATCACTTTGAAAAATAAATTAATTTAGATTCTAGTTTCAATGTTCAAATTTAGTAAATTAAAAAAAAAAAAAAACGAGCAAACCTCCTTTACTACCACACCAGGCCTTGCAGGTTTGATAGTGAGCATATACATTAATGTTTATTGTCCCAACTTTACAAATCATAAATCCAAGTAAACAGTTTATAGGTACATGAAAACTGTGGTGAAATTATAGAAATAGGCATCGTATTCTTCAAAAAGTGGTCTCCTGGAATGCAAAAAGGATATGTCGGACTGCGTTGATATGTTTCTAAAACCAAGTCCTGGAAAGAATTGTAATGAAGTACAAGGCAAGATTATGCTGTAGCGAGTTTGTCTGACTGTAGCTGGTGTGAAGAGAATCTACAGAGCTAAGAAATAAAGCAAAGGCCAAAGAGAGAGTGGTAGGAGCAGGAAAATCCTAGCTCAACTTTAGTCACGTACCAAAAAGATACATTCAATGACATCGAGAAGTTGGAATACATTATCTCCCCCTTTAATTTATTCCCCCAGAATCACTTGTCAGCATCAGAGAAAGTCCCATGTAATTCAACATTTCAACTTTCTATATGCTCTGTGCAGGTTTTGAATTTCTGTTTTTGATTTTGTTCTCTACTGTCTGGCTGAGAGAAACTTCGTAGCCCTTACTGACTCTGTACAAATCACCTACAGCCCCCAGAATCTTTATGCTATGCATAGCCCCGGCCTGATTATTATCAATTGAGATTATAGAATATAGCTGCTGCATGCCATTTTTTCTTCAATATCTGTGTAATATTAAAATCCTTGCTCTTTTATAACAAAGCAAATTGGCTCTATAATGCTTACTAAATTACTGGCACTTACTTTACTTCTGAGAATCTTTGATGATACATTTTGGTTTAGAAAGCAAGTTCCCTCTGCCAATTTTGCAAAATTAACAATGCTTCCAGCATTCGCAACATACTTAGCTTAGAGATTTATTCACATTTGAACCCCAAGTTGTTAATTGCAAGAGCTAGGTTCTTGTATATTTAGGCTTCAATTTGGGCAAGCCAACTCGTAATTTGAACTACAATGTACTAATCCCCGTACCTCTCTAGGGATAATCAACAGTGTTTTCATTGAAGCCTTCTCGATAAGTTTTTAACAGAAAACACCATATTATCTTCAAAAGGCATCATTTTATTGGACAAAGGATGGAGAATATTAGCATACATTGATGGAAGGATCCATTTGAGTTATGTTTGATATGTTAATGTGAGGTGCCAATTTGAGAAAGGTTTAGTTTGAGGACCCATTTGACAATTGGCAAATAGGTTAGGAACTAATTGAGATTTCCCAAAAACATTTCGGAGTTGTGGGACAAGGGGTTCAAATTTCAAAGAGCAGGAGCAAACTCGATCGAAAAATTCAGAGATGCTACTCGGTGTGCTAAATTATGCATGGATAAAAAGAGTCACCATCCTCGATAGACTCTTAACTTTCTTCTGCATGTTCGGTTGCAGGCTTCTGGCATCAACATGAGAGTCACGAAATTTGAAAGTTACACGTATAGGATGATGGGTTAAATTTCTTTCTGCCTGCTACACAGGCAAGGATGGCCCCAGCAGTGCCGATCGTGGTCTTGAGCTCTTTAACTTTCATATATTCCCTTTTCTTTTTGCAAAGTTGGCAAGTTATTCCAAACCTACATATTAACACCTGTAACTCAGCCTCAAGAAAGCTATAATAATTTGTTAAATTTCAACTTCTTCAGCATGTAGTTATTCTGGAAGATAATTTGCTGTGAAGCACTTTAAGTAACAAGGTGGGGAATAAAGTTAATAACTCAAAGGTGAAAATTGTATAAAGGATGATTTGATTAATCAGTAGCACCAATAACTTGTAATTAATTCACAAAATTGTAAAAAGAATGATTTGATTCGAACAAGTCTAGAAGATACATGGGACCTTAAAAGATTGCATTATATATATTTTGCATCAGGCTTTCTCAATCAGCTCAGAAATCAAACTCCTTATATTATAAAATTGATTTTCACCTACTCATTTAAGCTTTAAATGTAGATGATTTTTTGACAAATAATTATACGTAGAGGCGTTAGGTATACAGCAAGGGCCATAAACACAATCTCCCTCTGTTAGAAGCAGCTCCTTGATACCTTGGACACAGAATCCTTAATCATTGACAGAACTCCATGATTTCATTTTGAACAATCATTTGCACATGGCTGGGAAAGTTAAGGAGTAAGGACAACCTTCGATGATGCAATCCAAATCGCTAGTTGCTCGCCTGTATAGATTTGATGGTTTCGTTCATAGAATGTGTGACTGGAAAGAATATGCCTCTGCATCAGCATATATGAACTACTACTCCTACGTAAATGTCGAGCGCACGCAATGATTTTTCGTTTTCTGATTTATTGTTGAGGAAACTTTTAGCCAACTTTTGTATATCAACACTAATCGTCTCTTTAATCCGAACATGATAGATTATTTATTTTAAAATTAAGAGATTCGTGATAATTTCACTTTTCATATTTTAAAATAAAGTTTGAAATGGCTCTAATATAGTCATGAAAACGTGATGTGCTCTTAAACATCACGTTAATCAGTGTTGGTTTGATCATTGAATTTCAATAGTAACCCATAATTCCATCACGTTAATCATTGTTGGTTTGATCATTGAATTTCAATAGTAACCCATAATTCCATCACGTTAATCATTGTTGGTTTGATCATTGAATTTCAATAGTAACCCATAATTCCATCACGTTAATCATTGTTGGTTTGATCATTGAATTTCAATAGTAACCCATAATTCCATAATTCAAAATATGAGAATGAGATGATTCAATTGAAATAATAAAATTAAAAATAAATCAATTTAAAAATAAAACTAAAAAAATTAAAATCAAATCAAATTAATTTTTAAAATTTGTGTCTCATGTCATGATACTATATTATCAAATAGAAAACAAATCTAAAAAAATCATAAAAAAAAAAAATTCTTAATTATTCAAAATTAAAAGGCAAAACAAAGAATAATTGAAAAAATAAGAACCAAATATAATGGATGAGAAATTTAAAAAAGAATGAAAACAATCCTTACATTGGATTGATACTTGATTTTAATATAAAAAAATTATTTTCATTTCTTGTAAAAAAATATAAAAATGCAAGGATCAAAATTGACAACTAGACAAATATACAATTTTTTTCTTTAACTTTTCATTCAGTGTCTTTCCAAAAACAATTACTAAGTATTTTTTCATTTTCCTTTTTAGTTCCTTTAGCTTGAAACTTTCATATTTAATTCAAAAAATTATTTTATTTATATTGTTGTATAATAAAATAAATTCTTTTTTTTTTTGTAAAATTCTTGCATCATGAGATCAAATGTCTTCATATTTATGTTTCTCTCAACTTAACGACTTAATTAAAAATGGGTGTTAACAACTATTTTTTAAATAATATTTATTAACATATATAATTTTTTATTTATTTTATTAAATACATGCATCAATTTTTTAGTTTGTATTTCAATTAAAAAATAATTAAAAAAATTAAATTAGGTTACTAGGGATGAAGGTGAACAAATATTTCAAACATTTTATTGAAAGACACTTTGTGTATATATCTGCATTTGTTCATAGAACTTTTTTTTAAGATCCCACTCCATTGCAGCTATGTCACCTTCAAACCCAGAAAGTTGTTAAAAGGGGTGAAATTGCATGGAATTTGATAGTTTAAGGGTAACATCAACGCAATTTGATGAAGAGGGACCCAACTGAAATCTTCCCAACAAGTGGAGCATATGATATCCTTAGTTTGTCTTTTCTTTTCTCTATGCTATTTATGGGAGATATTATTTTTCTTTCTTTTTCCCTCAATCTCTAGGATTTAGGGGTAATTAGAATTCTACTTGGACAACCATCTTGAGATAATTATAGTGTAATTCTTATAGTTTATCAAATTAAATTAATTAATCCCTGTAGTATTAAAAATAATTAAATATGTCTTTGAATTGTGTTGACTCTTCAGGATTTAATTGTATTTTCTTCCAATACAATGTTTTCTTTTCTTCTTAAGTTTATCATTTTTTTTACCTTTTGTATTTCTTAAAATAAAAATAAATTGAAAAATAAATTGAAATGGAAAAAAATATTAAGTTATATATGGATTTAAAAATAAAAAGATTAAATATATATATTTTTTAATAAATATTAAGTTATATATGGATTTAAAAAAAAAAGATTAAATATATATTTTAGTAAAACACGAGGACTAATAAACTATTTTGTCTATACTACAGGGGCTAAGTTATAATTACCTCAATCTACTTCTTCCTTGAAGGCGAGGCTCTACTTCTTCTTGTGAGCCCATATCCACGGACGCTTTAATAGGTTATGCCTTAGAAAGCTGGACGTAGTAGCCTGCCTAGCTTAATAGGCCAGGCAAGAGCAATCAGCCCACGGACGCTTTCTTTTTTCTTTTTTTTTCTGAGCGTAAAACCAAATAAATAAGTGCAAACGAGGAAGGAATTAATAAAATAAATTATGATGCATTTTCATACTAACTTTTTTCAATATCAACACATAGTACAAAGTATATGTTCATAAATATTAACAAAAATATAAAAGATATGGAAAACATTATACACAAAACACAAAACAATTAAAAAAATATTGTAACCAATAGCCTTGCGGGTAAAGCCATCAATTTGATTTGGACAAATCAGTCATTTCATATTTTTTAACCCATTATAATTACTTAATTATCATTATTATAACCTATTTTTTCAATCCCTACACAAAAAGAGAAAAATTGAAAAGAAAAGAAATAAATAAATAAATCAAAAATAAAATGCAAAGAATAAAAAAATATAACAATGAAAAGAGGACGTTAGAGCGCTCTAAAAATAGTTAAAATTGGTTGAGGAGGTTCTAGAATACAAAGATTAAAATTTGACAGTATTTTATTGATTGATGAGAGCTCTGTGAACAAAGAAAATTCAATTTCAGGAAAAAAAGTCCAAAATCAGATATTTATGGACGTAATTAAATTTTATTAAAGGTTTAATTGAATTTATGGAGGCTTTGATTGCAAGAAAAATTAATTTTGAAGTTAACTTAGGCTTCAATTGGAAGAAATTAAAGTTCTTGGATCAAATTATAATTTTTTAGAGTTAATTTAGTCAAATTGGGTGTTTAATTACATAAATATTGAAGTTTGATGCCCAGTTAATGACTTAATTGAAGAAATCTGAAACCAATGGTCAAAATGAAAAACACGCGATCTGAAACCAATGACCAAAATGAAAAACACGTGTAAATAGAGAGGCTATAATTAAACTAAATTGGGGGTTAAATTGAATAAATTAAAAATTTATTACTCAATTGAGGGTCAAATTACACTAATTTGAGATCAAGGATCAATGTGAAAAAGGCAATCAACTTTTAGGGACACTGTTTGATTTTTGACAAGGGTACAATTACATTGATTTTTAAATTAAAATTGCAATTTAGGACCTAATTAAACAAATTACAAATTGAGGACCAATGTGAACTTTAACATATTTTGCCATTTTTTGTTTAATGAAACAGTGTATTTTGCCCAAAATGGTTTCATTCCATCATTGTTTACATGAAAGAAGCTTGAAACAGTACTATTTTGAACAACATCATGTGTCTTCTTTTTTCCTGGACGAGCAAAGAACAAGGGAGGAAGATTTTTTTTTCTCCCCTATTTCTCACTGACTTTCCTTCCCTTGATAACCCAAAAGGATGCCGACACAACCAATTTGCTTACAATGTGGTAGAAGAATGGAAGGGACGTACCCTTTAGGCGATTCGAGGTGGCCACCTTGTCCACTGTCTTCCCCTGTTTTTGCCTATAAAAACAAGGGAAAGGAAGAGATAGGAGGATGAAAAAAAAAAGAGGAGGGAGAGGAGGAAAGAAAGAAAAATGGAGAGAGAAAGAGAGAAGGAAAACAAAAACGAGAAGAAAAAATATAGAAGGAAGAAGGAAAAAACAGGGAAGGAGTTATCACCACATTGCATGCCACAACGAACCGTCATCGCACCACCAGCGCAATTGTTTGTCGCCTCTAACAACTCCGCCAATGACAACAACATCGCAGGTTAACTCTTCTCCCCTTCTATTTTTTCTCCTGTATTGTCCCTTCATCCCTGCTACTATTCAAGTAACATATGAATAGTGGAGGGCATAGTTCACATGGGCTAGGCTAAGTCGAGCCCATGTAGTTAGGCCAGGTTCGACCCAGCCCATGTATTTGGGCCTGATTCGGCCCTTTTAAAAAAAAACAAAGAAAGAAATGGAAAATAAAAATTTGATTTTCAAAATTTTGTGGCTTTTTTTAATCATTTGCTAGATGCTTTTTTGTTTAAAATCGGCCTATATTTTATGTCGTAAACAAATATAAATTTGGTATTAAAATACTTGATTTTCGTCAAAACTTTTAAAAATACAAAAAAAATACAAAAAAATATTTTTATTTTCGTCAAAACTTTTAAAAATACAAAAACATTTAAAAAAATATTTTTATGCATATGGCCAAGTGTCTCCAAGCTAAAAAATCATATTGTATCTTTCATACATAAAAAAATAATAATAATAATTTAACATGCATTTTGACCTTAATAACCAATTTATTAAAATCATGAAAACCTTGGCCAAAATTGCGAGAAAAAAAAACATAAATTTAATTTTATTTTGTTTTAGTATCAGGGATTATGAATTTATACATAAAATATATTCCTGATATTAAAAAGATATTTTTTTCATTGAAAACATAGAACAGTTTTTACCCGATAAGATAAGGATTTCCTTATAAAGAATAATTTTTCTTAAACCGTAGACAGATAGATAAATTTTAGACACTACAACCAAATCTTAGATTTTATCAGAAAAAACAATGCAGCCTACTTTAGGTAAAACATATTTGGGGTGCTAATATATTCCCTTTACGTAACCAATCTTCATACTCTATTTCTGAGACCAATTATAGTTCCTAGCAATCAAAATATTAGATGGTAGCTTCCATTTTAATTTTCTATTGATAAGAAATAAGAATTCCTTATCTCTTCATATTTTGTCTGATAAACATACATATATACATAAAAAATTTTAGGGTGAATGATTGACGCGACATTGCACACATGTGAAAACCCCTAACATAAAAAAAAAACATTAAACTAGCATCCAGAGGTTTGTTTGCTTTTTTCTCTTTTCCAACACAATAAAATAACATAATTATCTTTAGAATCAACAAACATTACCCTAGCCTGCAAGGGTTTTGTTAATTTTCTATTGATAAGAAACAAGAATTCCTTATCTCTTCATATTTTGCCTGATAAACATACATACATACATAAAAAAATTTAGGGTGAATGATTGACGCGACACTGCACACATGTGAAAACCCCTAACATAAAAAAAAACATTAAACTAGCATCCAGAGGTTTATTTGCTTTTTTCTCTTTACCAACACAATAAAATAATATAATTATCCTTAGAATCAACAAACATTAACTAGCGTGCAGGGGTTTTGGTGTCTTTTAAGCTTGATTTATTAGATGTTATCAAGTTGAAAAAAGGGTACTTTGGTATTTTAAGAAATATAAAAATATTATTTTAAATATAAAATTATTTGGCATATGCAACTCATAAGCTAACTAGTGTGGGATGTCCACACCATTTGAGTGGCACATGATGCATCCGATGACAGCCTAACAATGGCTTCCAAGGCATAATTCGATTCTTCTCAATAATCTCTCCCGTCCCAAGGTGGTGCGTGTAGTAAAAAAATCTCTATTTTGGTGTGGTGGTTTTCTCTCTTTTTTTTTTTATTCTTTGGCCCTATTGATTTTCCTGCTCGCCCTTCTAATTTTTCAAAGAAACCCTTATTTTTTTATCATTATTTTTTTATTACTATTTATTTTAATTTAAAATAATTTATAATTTTTTTTAATTTCATCCTATTTTAATTTTCTCATTTATAATATTTGCTTCTCATTCTTTTGATTATTATATGTTTAATTTTTTTTTTAATTTTGAATGATTGAGAGTTTTGTTTTGTGATTTTTTTAGACTTGTTTTCTACGAGGTAACCTAGTATCATTACATGGAACATGAGTTTTAAAGATTAATGTGATTTGACTTTTATTTTTTTAAGGTTTTGTTTTTAAATTGATTTTTTTTCAATTTCATTATTTCAATATAGTTATCTTGTTTTCATATCCCAAGTTGTGAATTAATCGAGTTAACTTGGGTTTACTCAGGTTTTTTTCAATGTTTTTTTTTTGTTTTGTTTTATGTTTCACCTTTCATTATTTAATTTTTTTAAGTGGTGACCTTCATTGTTTTATTTAATTGTTTTTGTACAGATTGATCTTGACCTCACAAGTAGATCATAAATTTAACATGTTGACTCGAATCAAGTTTTTTATTCTTTTTTAAAATTGATTTTCAATTTATCTTTCAATGTTTAATTTGTTGCTAGTAACTCAATTTCTAGCTTTTTTATTTATTTTTTTATGAGATTGTTATATTCTTATTTAATTTTTACTTTGTTATAAAATAAGGTTTTTAAGGCCTTTTAAAAATATTTAAAGGAATATTTCATCCATGATGTCATATGTTTCCGAAACAAAAGAGCAAAGAGGAAACGAAAAACTCAATGTTCATAGAATAAAAGGAGAGAAAAAAAGTAGTCAAGATCCTCATGCCAATAAAAATCAAGAAGATTATACTAAATGAATGGAGAAAAGACACAATCTAAACACTCCTTGGGCCTAATATTGATCCCTTCTGGATTTTCTTCTCCGTAACTTAATTAGCATCCATCGACCTCTTACCCATTTGATCAACTATGAACTCAACCACCATTCTTCTTCTTGAAGTTAGGGCTGTGATGGAGCCATGTCCTGCAAATTGCCCCCCTAACAATCCCATCAAACTTAATCGTAGTCTTGTTCGCTTCTTATATATATAATTTTTAGTACATGCTTGGAATGTAATGTTTGGTGCATTAATTCCCCCCTCAACTATTATAGAATAAAAAGATAGATTAATTATCGACTTTTAGGGGGAATATATATATATATATATATATATATATATATATATATATATATATATA
>NW_011499894.1:558774-577901 GCF_000495115.2 Populus euphratica
ATATATATATATATATATATATATATATATATATATATATATATATATTCTCCGTGAGGCATAGAAACTGTACCGATGAAAGACCATCACTACTATTCATCTCCATCGTGATTAGTTTCCAAAGGTTATGCTTGCTTTTGGTGGGCACAATCTGAGGTCTTTGTCACACCCGCATGGCATACAAATAGTGGTTGCAAGCTCAGTTTCAGCAGTTCCTTAGAAATTAGTGCTTGGACTAAAATTAAAATAAAAATTAAAGAGAGGGTAAAAATGATTATCTAACTAGTTTTTTTTGTGAATATAATGAAGTTTTGAATTTTATTTAAGTGGTTAATTATCACCAAGATATATCTTCTTTTATGAGTGAATAGTTTAGAAGGTAAACCTTTTTTTTTTTTTAAAAAAAAAAAGGAAAACCAAACCTCCAACCTCGTATTTCATAAGTAGGGATGGTAACGGAAGTTCATGAGATCAGAAGATATATTTTCCAAAACCCCTCGTGCTAACCTCTAATTATGACAATTTAGATTAAATAAACGACATGGTATTTAAAAAAATATATTTTATATGTGTCAAATAAAATTATATATTAAAAAAACTAAACAAATCATTTTACAAATATGATGAAAAATTGTAAATACAATACATTATTTATATATAATTTTGGATAATATAGAGATCCATCGATTCAGAGATATCCCACTCATTTCCACACCCAAAATACTTTCAGGTATTTTTACCATCTCCAATATAGCAAAAGTCCCTCCAGTTTTTTTTTTCTTCTCTTTTTGTCTATTTACTAGTTTAATTCTTCATGCTAGCTGTGGGATTTAACATATATATATTGTTAATGGTTTTTCACCATCAAGAATAAATTTAATTGCAAAACAGAAAAGTTTATAAATATATGTAATAAAATAAACTAATAATTATATTTATCAATAAATAATAATAAATTTGTTGATTCCAACCAAATATTAAGCTGTGAAGTTAAGAAAAAAATGCTATTTTTTAAGGAAAAGGTTTGAATATTTGTTTTAATTTCACTTAAATCCTTAAAATTTTAATTGGTTTGAATCAATAAAAATAAATTTTATTTTTACAATTAGATATTAACTAAACATCAAGACTTGTTTTTATTAACATCGTGAGATCTCATATAAGACTAATCAAAATAAAATATCAAATTTAATTTTATATCAACTTAATGTTAAGGAATTAAATTGAGAATAAAAGCATTAATTGATAAAAAATTATGGATATTTATTGCACCCACAATGAATTATGTCTTTATATATATGTGTGTGTGTGTGTATTTTCATCATTTTTTTAATATTTTGTCCATTTTACATTATTTTGTATGTTCCAAATACTATTTCATAGTTTTTGGAGTATCAATTTTGTGAAAACACAATACAATTATTAAAAAAAGTACTCACTAAAAGAAAAGATATGAAAGCATAAAAAACAATATAAAAATAGAAGGATGTATAGAGTTGTGCGTCCATGTCCAACCAAAAACAAAATTTGACATGTTTTTCTCTGGGCCAAACTCATGACTCTTTCTCTTTAACTACAGGAACAAGATATGACCTATTTTCGTGAAGAAAACAAGAGTGAATATGTCCCCATCTTCCAAATACGTATATATCAACCCCTATAGAGAAGTATATAAAAATGAAAATACACCCTTTCCAAGAACAGTTAGGGTAGCCTACCATGGAGACGCAGAAGCTGAAATGTCTCTCCAAAGCCGTAAGGGTCAGTTTTAATTTCTTGTGTCACTGAAAGATATGGGCGCCAGCGCCAGGAAATAATTCTTTTTTCTTTATTCATTGAACATGCACTTTGTTATCTTGCGACTATCGCTATTGTATTCTTCGTTAACACCTGTTAATTACGAGATTACTTTATGTAGACATGCTAATGTGTTTGTAGCCCTTTAAATAATTAACATAAATAAATCTTGTCTTTCCCTAATTTCTAATTAATTTATTCTTTCGGTACCAATCAGCACAAAGAGTTCATGCATGCTGTCATTTTAACTAGACTTGGAACTGCATTTAGAAATGTTATTCCTATTTAGAAGGAGTTTTTTACGCAATTATATATATTTTTTATATAGCATTGGACAATCAGATATTGTTAATTAATTAAATATACAAACAACAAATACTTATTTTGTCTGAGTCCGAATTAAAAAAAAACTGGTGATTTCTTCATAGATTATTATCATTTTGGAAGTTAGCTGATTATTTTATGTATTGAAAGTAATTGTATCATTCGTTCAATTTAATGTTCATCAATCTGCTAGCAGCATCAAAAGGTTAAATCAATGGTTGCATTAGGAAAGAATAGGGTTCGGATTCTGGTTCTGCATGCCTTCGCCTTCCCAGATTTTTAAGAACATAAAAGTACCTCTCAGTTACTTGAATCAATTATATGAAAGGTTCTTGACCGGATTACTTGAAAAAAATTCTTTTTTAATTTTTCTATTAAACCCAGGTGAGGTTAGGTTCTAATTAACCCGTCAGTCCATCCGGATTTTTTTAATTAAATCTAACCTTTAACCAACCTTAAACAATATAACGGTAGAAATGATAATTCTTGTTTTTGTTTTTTTGCTCTTAATGCATCTATTCCCTAACAATAAGTAGATGAGTATCAAACAATGATAATATTTTGTAAATGTTAGATAAAAAGGTGGTCGATTGGATGGATGGAAAGGATTGTCCCAGCATATATATATGGACTCCATTTACAAAGACCAGAAAAATAAAAAAATAAAAGTGTCTGCTTTTCATGCCTTGGCACTTCTATCTGATGGAGACATGGAACAAGGTTCCCAACTCTCATCTTGCACAATTCCCCTGCGACCTGCTTATGTATGAACAGGTGCGAATTTTCCTAATGCAAACTTTGGCTTTTTGGGTGCAGTTCTATTCACTTATCTCAAATGCTGCACGTAAAGGTGAAAGCTTTATAAATGGTTCATGAACAAGACGGAATTTGTGCACTTTTTGACTAAATAAACCATTAATTTTTCTTTGAATATCTTTGTATATTAACCAATCCTTTTAATTGCTTTAACGCATATGACTTGGATATTTCTCTTGACAATGAAACCAGAGAGAACACATATTTGATAAAAAAAAAGAAATTAATAACTTCGTGACAAAATTAATATTTGTCACCGTAATGATTCTAATGATCCCAGAGTTCAAAGATAAATCGGTGATTCCCAAGAAGAAATTATGACTAATTGCTGGCTGATAATGGTGTTTCTCTGCCTTCATAATGAATTACAAGCCAGGCAATCTGTTCTTGTATTGAATGTCTAATTGGTTGCTTGTTTCATTGTTAGTAATCGTTTATTATTTCGGTGGTTTCGTCACAAAATATTTTACTATTAAATCGACAAAATTCTTGCAATGACCAGAAATGTTTGAACTGGATATGTGTGACGCGACGAGACGAACAAGGCTGGACTGTGTGTGTGTTGAGATCGCAAAATTGATCTCAACTGGTCGAGAGCCCTCGTTGGCAAAAGCTAAAATATAAAAACAAAATTGACTGTAGCTTCTGAGTGAAATTACTACTCGTTAGAGTAGTAATTTCGTGATTTTGTTCCTTCAGCAAGAAAAGAAACTCAACACCCGCTATTAAAGATATTTAAATATTTTTATAAGATTTAATAGTTATTATAAATTAACAGGAAATAATTTTTTTTGTTTCTATTTCTAATGCTTGAAACAATCAAAATATTATCAAAAAAAATAAAATTAGATTCAAGGGGTAATTTTATGTTTTTCACAATAGTTTTTTTGTCATTATCAATTCAACCAAATAGCAATTTGATATTTAATCAAATATATTAAAAAAATCAAAATTAAATAACTAAAATATCTCTAAAAAAAGAAAAATACAATTGTTGTTGAGGGGCTTTTATTTCTTTTTATAATGGTTGTTTTCATTATCATTAGATCAGCCCAAGAGTAATTTAATATTTGATAAAATATAAAAAATAACAAAAAATAAAAAGATTTGGGCTCTTATGATGCGCTCTCCGGCGTATAAAAGATGCATATGACGCTTCCGGGTGTTCAAAAATGCTCTCCCACAATATTGGTGGAAGCACTATCGTGTTCTCTTTCTAATGGTGTAGTTGTCCTCTTCTTAGTGGTGTGACTTGTATTGATGGCGGCGATTTACTTTGTCATTGATGAGTTTTTTTTCTCTCTTTCTCAAGTTAAAGTCTAACTCTCTTTATTGTTAATATTTTCAACTCTAATTCTTATTCTTTTCATTTTCATTTTTTTATTGATTTTTTTATAAAAAAATTTTATTTTTTATTTTTTATTTATGTTATATTATTTCAAAAGCAATAATAAAATTGATCTTGATGGATTGAGATGGATTGGCTTAAACAATATGTCATCAGTTTAAATTGTTAGAAAAAATTATCATATTGTGCTCTTGTTTAGTACTTTCAGTTCATTTGTATCACCAATTAATTATGATATATCATATTATTATTTAAATATCCTTTTTAATTCAAAATGTCCAAAAGATAAATTTGTTTTTTAAGGAGTTATATGAAATCAGTTTTGCACTAATCAAATCCATTCGGATTTCTCTTAAAATAAAAATTATATGCATTAAAACTAAGCCTCTCTCTAACTGAATCTTAGGCACTAGAAATTTTGTCTGAGATAATTATTTGTGACATCCAATGTTAATTCAGAGTGGGGTCGTGTAGGTTCACTGTTACAATTTCTTCTAATGGAAAGGAGATCTAATTCTTGGTCTCTTTCTGCATCAAATTGTTTTTTTTTTTTTTTTGAAGCAACATGACTGTCAAAATTCCACAAAAGATTACTCTTATGCTTGCAATTGGTGCAGCTCGCAATATTATCCCAGATTCTTTGAGCACGTTTTGGAATCTTACCGTCATAATTCCACTATACTTTCTGGATAAATATATATATATATATATATATATATATATATATATATATATATATATATATATATATATATATATATATATATATATATATATATAGAGAGAGAGAGAGAGAGAGAGAGAGCTTGGTTTGAAAGGTTAATTCCCATATGCTCATAATTAACTTCAATATCTTCAACTTTATTTCCGATATCAAATTAATAAGTTTATTTGTAGATTCATATCCACAAATCCATGTTTAATAAGTTTGGACTCATCAAACGACCTCCCTAACAAAAAAAAAAAAAGCATAATGTTTTTTATCAAACAGTTAAATTATAATAAAATTTGGCCAGTAAAGAGTGCTTTGCATGCCCAATTCTATATTAAGTCCATTGTTATGAGTTATGACTAGTTGAGTCGAGATCATCCCCCAACTATATTCAAAAGATGCCATTTTAAAATTTTATTTATTTTCTTGTATTTTAGAATTTTTGTTTAAATTATATCTGTTTAGCACCTATTTAAACAGTTTGTAAATATTATTATAATGATTTTAAGAATTATTAAATTTCAAAATATATCAAAACAAGATATTATGGGGTTGTAAGCTTGAGAAACTCTTTGTTTCATTATTAGTGCGCCAACAATAATATTTAACACTAGGGAAATATTAATGTCAGTACGTAAAAAAATCCCAAAGAAAAATCAAGACTTCTTTATTCTGATTTTTATACTGCTGAACTTCCATTTTCTTGAATGAGACATGATATTCTTTTTGTAACCATTTGTTTTATAAGAAGACAAATCTGAATCAACTTGTTTGTTTATTGCTAGGAGTTCTGTTTGCTGTCGTGCATTGGTTATGTCAAAATTCATCCTTCGTCCCTATCCATTTTAGGAATAACTAAAGAGGCATGCGCAGTACTTGGAAGATATATTTATATATTCATATCTTATGCAAGAAATTTTTAAGAAGAATATCAGAAGAGAATTTCTTTTGCATTATGCATTTGAATTCAAATTTGCAGTGGATCGTACCACTTATCTGCATCTTTCTTTTTCCAGATTTATCGTGTACTTTGCGTGGCTTGTAGTCTTTATATTCTTCACAGTAGTACTCAACCTGATACACGTTTTGATGCTTGCAAAGAAACCTGAACAGGAACAGTCTCTGCTCTATCTTGTTAGGAAACTTTGTGATTAGTGAGTTTGCTCATCTATCCTCACAATATCTCGGCAACCAACAGATTTGAAACATGGCATCTCGTTTGCAGCCGGCCGCTGTGGAGGCAGGATGCCAACAGCAGAATATTAGTCTTGAAAGATCACCCGAAAGCATAATGAGCCGGTTTGAATCTCCGGCTTCGGCCTTTTATGCGACAGAAAGATACATGAGATTTCCGCAGTATGATTGTCAAGTTGGTAATTATTTCTGCTCTCAATACTCCAACTCCTACGATTCACATGTTTCTTCACATCAATCCTCTGGGGCAGACTATATTAACTCAGGAGAGCAAGCTGACCACAACTTTGGATTGAGGAGCACTTTGGAATCGGTTGTAAAACCCCAAGTCTCTTGCCATAAATCCTTTGACAAGTACGATAAAGGTCTAAGCAGTTCTTCAGGAAACAAGCTTCCTTCAGAACACCACAATAAGTTTCTGGATAATCCTGGTGTCTCCCTAGGGAACCACTTTTTAGTTCCTTTCCAAGGAAATCAAAATCGTCAAGTAAGTATTCTCCAGGTTGGTAATTTAGTTTTACTACTTTTAGCCTCTTAACGAAAATTCATTTTGACCATGTCATGTTGTCTCTGTGCAGGTTGATTATAATCCATATAATTCTCCACTTTCAGAGCTGGGCCGCTTCAATTCTAGAGAAGAAAAGCGATCTCCAAGATTTTCTTTGGGAGGTTTTCCTATATCTTCTGGCAAAGACCTGTCTACTA
Source organism: Populus euphratica (assembly GCF_000495115.2). Classification (NCBI taxonomy): domain Eukaryota; kingdom Viridiplantae; phylum Streptophyta; class Magnoliopsida; order Malpighiales; family Salicaceae; genus Populus; species Populus euphratica. Next base: position 565,671 of record NW_011499894.1, read on the forward strand.
CACTGTCAAGTAAAACAAGGATAAGATGGACCCAAGATCTGCATAAAAAGTTTGTTGAGTGTGTAAATCGCCTTGGAGGTGCTGAGAGTAAGTGATTTCAGTGTGAGCTTTCTATCCATTTGAGAAGAAAAAATTGTTCATATCAGTACCTATTGATTAATCAATTACAGAGGCAACACCTAAAGCAATACTAAAGTTGATGGATTCGGATGGATTGACTATCTTTCATGTAAAAAGTCATTTGCAGGTATTATTGCTTAACCAAATAGTATGGATTATATATATATATTGTAATCCATACGGTATATATATATATATATATATTGTAATCCATACGGGATATTCTTCTAAGATCTCTTTTCTATTTCGTTTCTATTTGCTCTTGCAGAAATATAGAAGTGCAAGATACATGCCAGGCTCTTCAGAAGGTAAACCTTTGTAATTATTTCTTATCATAAACGGTTCAATCCCCTCTTCCCTTAAGTGCTTGAAAGTTGAAATTGATCACATAGTTACTATTAGAACAAAATAATGCCATGAGGTGATAATTTGTTGAATTTGAATACGAATGCATGCAGAGAGCACTTCATGGAACCTTTGAGGTTTTAATTCAGACCATCACTGCAGTATTAGCACTACCCTTCAAACACTTGAAGAGAGGAGAGAATTCTGTAGGCTTTCAGTTCCTGTCAAGTTCTTGCAGCAAGGAATATATCAATATTAATTTTCTCTGTACTTAAAATTAAGTAAAATGATGAGCAATCTTTTTTACTTCCCCTGTGTCAACGGGTGTTGAGGACCAAATTGAGAATAGTTTTCAATAACAGAATGGTTTCTTAGCGTGACATAAGATGCAATCTTAGGTTTACATTTATCTTTTCAGCAACTCATTTGCTCTGTACATAGTAATTGTGATGATGTTTACTGATATGCAATAATTTGCTGTATTATTTTTTGGTGTTTTTGTCTGCGATTTGTTAGAAGTCCAGCTTGCCTGTAAAACACAACAGCAGAAATTATTATAAAACAAAATAGTCCTTGAATTTTCTGCTTGATGATGCAGTATGCATGTTTAACTTTTGAAGGACTTTTGCATCCTTTCTTTCACTGTTGTTAAAATTCTGATTCAAATACCAATTCTATGGCAGGAAAGGCTGAGAAAAGAACAAGCATAGTTGATGCATCACAGTTCGATGTCAAAACGTAATCTCATAATGAATCCTTCTTCCTTGGTTATTATACTAATCGTATCCTAACAAGTGTTCAAGCTAGATGAATTTCTGAAACTTGAAATTGCCTTTCTTGTCTTCTTTTCTGTTTCTTCTTCTTAATGATGTGTGCCTATCATCTCAGACTATCATTTGATCTTATGACAAATTGTTGACCATGTCTAGCAGTGGGTTTCAAATCAGGGAGGCACTGGAAGTGCAATTAGATGTCCAGAGGCGTCTGCACGAGCAGCTGGAGGTACTGGTTGGGTTGTTTCCTGATGACCTCCTGAGAGGAGTAGTTCGGTTCATTCAAGACCCTGATGATCAGTTTCACCTATCAATAATTACTAATTTCGCTTACATTTTCTTATGGCAGATTCAAAAAATTCTACAATTACGCATTGAAGAACAAGGCAAGCAGCTTAAGATGATGTTTGATCAGCAACAGAAAAAAACTAATAGTCTCTTGAATAATCAGAACTTGAACATTACTTCTCCGGACGAGTCAACATTTAGCCTCGAAGATATTGATGTTTCTATTGTAGAAGGCTCTAATAATAATACCCATTTCCCATCCAAGATAAGTTAGATCTTCAAAGCACATAGGACTCATTTTCATGTGCAAGCACTCATGGCTTCAAGCGAAAGTGATTTCTAATCCCCAGCTACAACAGAATCGCAAATGATCTCTGCTCCTTTGTAAAGAAAGTGAAAGCGTTTGATTGTGCCTACACAGAAAGGGTAAAAACATAGGAATACGATGTGTGTTCAGAGCATAGTACTCTTAAGAACTTGGAAGTTGGGATTCTTTGCAGAACAGAAAGTAATGTGGTTCTTGTACTGTAAATTCTTCCGAGTTCAGCATCAGCTTTAGAAAAATAGTCTTGCGTTATTATGTACTTCAAGTTCATCCTAATAAAAATGTACCAGAGTTTTGATGTCTTCTCTGTTAGCCTGGTGATATGAACCATCCTGTTAGCTCTGTATGCTGCACTCAATCAGAAGTCAACCAAAAATCATAACGCGTACAAGTTTTTCCATTTCATTCTGCTGTCAGCAGAACATTTGGCTAATTAGAAAAAAAAACAATTTGGCCATTTTCTGGCGACTAGCTTTCAAAACCAATAAGATCCACTATATCAGCCGACATGTATAATGCTGTCTCAAAACCTACACTTACGATGGTGGGCCTATCTGACCATCATATGAAGGGGTTTATTTCGGCATTTTAAAAATATTTTAAAAAAAAATTAATTTTTTATTATTATTTTATTAACTTTAAATTAATATATTTTTAATGTTTTTAAATCATATCAAAAATAATTTTTAAAAATAAAAAAAATATTATTAATATATATTTTAATATAAAAAATTATTTTAAAAAAAAATCACAATCACACTAAAATAACAATATAAATAAAGCAGTTGAGCAGGGTAGAATCCTTAGCCATAGACCTTGTAAGAATGTCGTCGTTCTTTTCATTGCCATCCTTACCCATAGACCTTGTAAGAGTGTCGTCATTCTTTTCAATGTTTTTGATAGTTGTGCTAGAGAGGTCAACACAAGGACAACACAGATCCTGCAGAAAGTTGTACATGAACAAATTATCTTTGAATGTGCCTTTGACTCCTGATCATTTGGTAAAAATACTAAACTATAGATTGAGTGAGCTCTTTTTTATTAGCAAGTCACCCAGCGCCACACCGGGTTAAGGATTTAACTGGGTCAATTTAGAATTTTTATCGGGTGACAACGGATCAACTTTCCTCTATTTTCAATGAAACCTGGCTCGGACCAGGTCCCAGTTAACCTATTTGGCTGGTTCGAGTTGCATAATAGTGCTTATTAGTAAAAAAAAAAAATCTATATGGAAGATGGAGCGTATCTTTTTGGTCAGACACAGAAAATGAAGTCATAGTTCTTGCATTGCTGCCAATCAGGAGGACATCCTGGTGTGCACATGCATGCGAGCTAGCTCTCATGTCCTATCAATGATTTAATCGTTGGCTAGAACTTGTACTGTAATTGTGCACTATCATTCCATTGCTTAAATATGTACAATAAGGACTACTTGCTTTGGTAATACATTTAACATATACAATGTCCAAATCCTAACCAAATTGGTTTATAAACTGCCAAGAAGTTGACTAAATGCGCGATTATTTTGGATAATTTATTGGAAAATTACCGTCAGAAAGGCGTGTCATTAAAATTTATAGCAGATGTTGTCATTTAGGTGGAAACTCACCAAAACCCTACCACTTGGAAGTGATATTTTGTTCTTCTAAAAAGATAAAAGGATGCCTGCATATTCATCACATCCTCTGCTGGTACACATGTATTATCAGCAGTGTACGAGGAAAATGAAAATTGAAAGAGCTTTGAATGCTTACTGAACCTTCCAATCATAAGACAAAACATAATTGGAATGTGAGACCTTGCTCGTCACCATCAAGCATGGGGGAAGTATCTCAAAGGCAAGATCTAGAGACTGCAACATCAACTAACATCATTCCAAGTCAGTTCGATGAGCTAGCACCGGCTTTTTGCACAAGTGAATGCTTGGTGGATCTTCAGCAAGATGATGATTATGAAATTGCTACTTTCCCTTCAAGCTCACAGGTTCCTGGGCCTAATGATGCAAAGATGTCATCATATCAATCATCCAGGGGTAACATTTTCGATGAATCCAGTTGGCAAACAGTTCTGAGACCTTATTTATTTAGCAACCAACACCATAAATATTGTGAAAAGACTCAAAAACATCTTCCTTCCATTAATTTGTGGGAAAGTACATCCCTTTCACTTGAGCGAGTCCAATTACTTGGAGACAATGCAACGTTGATTGGAAGGCCCCTTCAGCCTGCTCCTGATAGACAGAATGATCCCGAAGTAAGTTCTTTACTTAACTTTATTCTGATATTCTCGTGTGCATACATCATATCTGGTTTTCTTTTATATCAAATGTGTTTATTTCAACTTCCTATCCAAATCTGGTATAAGCTTCTCAAGTCTCAACAGCTGGAATCATCTACAAGACATTTGGGGGATGGTTCCTCTACTTCCAGCGGTTCGGGATCTTCTGGACCAATTTTCTCGAGTAGAAAACGAATTACATGGACTCAAGATCTTCATGAGAAGTTTGTCAATTGTGTCAATAGCCTTGGTGGTGCTGTAGGTAAGTAAATTGGTATGAGCTTTGCTCAATTGTTAAAGGACTACCTTTTATTGATTGTCTCCATTGATTGATCAAATAATAATAGAAGCAAAACCAAAGGCCATACTGAAGATGATGGAAACAAAAGGATTGACCATCGTTCAGGTCAAAAGTCACTTGCAGGTACTCAAGATCAGGTTGTGTTTTGGTTCCACCTAAGCTTATTTCTATTTATCATCCTTTTTCATGAATTTGTTTTGCAGAAATATCGATCTGACAAGTACTTGTCAGAATGGAAACAAGGTAAATCTCTGTTGCATGTGGAAGTACTTTTGAAGGCAAGCTACTTGTAATGTTCACATCAATAGTGGTTTTCTGCAGAAAAACCTACAATCAACGACATGCCTCAACTTGTCTTCTCTTCTAGAATTAGCATGGGAATCCAGGAGGCACTGCAACTGCAGCTAGATATTGAGAAGCATCTTCACGAACAGTTAGAGGTATGCCTTATACCTTGAAATCTTGAAATACCTAGCAAACCAGTTGTTATGAGCTTAAAACTGGACAGAAGTAATGCTTCATATGCCTACGGAAAAGTGATCAAGCTCTTTTTCGGTTGAGAGGATTCCCATTTCATGTATTTTACCCATTTGGAACAGATTCAGCGAAATCTACAGCTGCAAATTGAGGAAAATGGGAGGCAGCTGAAGCTACTGCTGGAGCAACAACAGAGAACAAACAAAAGGCTACCCTAAAAACTTGAGGCTGAAAAGCCTGCGACTTGCAGCATCCATTAATCTACCATGAAGATGTTAGAATTTCAACCGCGGAATACCGGCTTCTCATTTTAGTTCAGTTTAATCAAGTTTATATACGTGCAGCAATAAAATTCCAAAAAGACTCGCCATCTGCAAGGATTAACACTTGTTTAATGGAAAGAAAGCCTTATTTGGTCTGCTTTTACATGTATCAGCTATGAGATGTGAGATGCTGAAAACTCTAATGGTGCGGGGAAATCATTATTCCCCACATCAAAATTATGATGAATTATAGTAGTAATTTACCGTGTTTTTTTTTCTTTTTCAAAATCACTTTTTTCTTCAACTTTCTTTTGTTTTTCTTTTTTTTTTTTCAAAATTTTTTTGTTGATTTTACTTTTTAAATATTGAGCTGGTTAAAAATTTTATTTTGTAATTTTTTTCTTTAAAATACTATAGATTTCTAGGTGTTTTCTCAAATAATTTTTTTATTTTTTTTATTTTTTAAAATTATATTTATCGATTTTATTTTTATAAAATATTTTAATTTTGTAATTTTTTCTTTAAAATATTGTTGATTGCTACCGTGTTTCTCCATGTGATTTTTTTGTTTTTTAATTTCCTCTGAAATTATGTTTTTATTTTATTTTTTAATATTAAGTTGGTTAAAAATTACAGTTATAATATATGATAAAAATACTGTAATTTTCCTCGTAAATTATTGTGGATTGCTACAGTATTTTTTCTCAAATAATTTTTTCTATTTTGTTATGTTTTTTTTAAATTATCTTTGTCAATTTTATTTTTTAAATATTAAGCTGGTTAAGAATTGCAATTACAAGTAAATACAAGTTTTTCCTCACAAAACACTATGGATTAATTCAGTTTTTTCTCACATGATTTTTTTATAGTTTATTTTGTGTTTTTATTTTTTGTAAAAAAAAATTAAATTATATTCATCGATTTTATTTTTTTAAATATTGAATTGGTTATAATTTAAATTTGTAATAAAGTTTAATCATGTGGGGAAAACACTGTAGCTTTTCTTACAAAATATTGTGGATTGTTGTAGTGTTTTTCCATATGATTTTTTTATGATTTTTTTCAAAATTTTCTTTCTCGATTTTTTTTTAATATTGAGTTGGTTAAAAATTATAATTACAATAAAGCTAAATCATATGAGAAAAGCGTCATAGTTTTTCTCACAAAAACATTGTGGATTGCTACAGTATTTATCTAAATAATTTTTTTATTTTATTTTATTGGGAAATTTTTTCCTCATAAAACATTGTCAATTGCTACAATGTTTTTTTCTTATGGGTTTTTTTCCTTCCAAAATTATCTTTGTTGGTTTTTTTTTTAAAATTAAGTTGGTAAAGAATTTAGTTTTGTAATTTTTTTATTTTTTATTAACAAAAAAATAAATCATCTGGCGAAAGCACTGTATCTTTCCTCATAAAACACTGTGAATTGCTACAAATCATTTTGTTTAGTCTTTAAGTTTTTGATCAACAACACAATCTTTTTTTTCCATCATAAAATATTTGCTTTATCATACCTTTAGTTTCTATTATTTATCTAACACTGATTCACAATTATAATACTATCAAATACATATGTTTTATAAGCCCGCGACAGCACACAGGCATGTCATCTTGTCAATGGTCTAAAATGCATGGGGAAAACACTGTAGTTTTTTCCCCACGCCTTTTTAGATCCTTGATACTAATATTTTAATTTTTGAAACTATTTTTTTTATGCCTTTCAATTTTTTTCTTTTTTCTTTTAATTAATTTTTTTATATTAAATTTTTTATTTAATTATTAGATTTCATAACACAGATCTTGGATTCAATAGGTTAACCTGGTTTGACGAGTTAAACCGGAATTATTTTTTTTGCTTTTTTTCATTTTAATTATTTTTTTGTTTAGTTTAGTTTGTTAACGTTGAATTTCTTTCTATTTAATTATCAGACTTTCATGAAATGTATCCCGGGTTTGACAGGCTAACCTAGTTAATTCTGGGTTAACCTGTCAATTTTTTTTTATATTTAGTTATCAAACTTTCATGACATAAATCCCAGATTTGAAGGATTAACCAAGTTAACTCATTTTTTTTTCTTCATTAGTTTTTTTTAATGTAGATTTTGTCTTTATTTTTTTTTAATTAATTTATTTAATTATCACACTTTTATGACGTGACCTTGCAACCAGATCCATATCTAGGGTTCTTGGGTCTGATGTTGCAGTCAAACTCACTTAAACTTGAGTAATGTAAGTTTAATATTATTATTAATATTATAAATATTACTTTTGGATCAAATATTGCAGCTATATCTAAGACTTTTGGATATATCTTTGCAGAAAGATCTAACACTCTTAGATCTTAACTTTTTTTTTTATTTTTTTATGCAAGAAAAGAAAATTAACCCGTGGTGTATGCTTTTATTTATTTTTATGTTTTCTCCTTTTTAAGTTTTTTACTGTGGATTGCACAGCGCAGTCCATAATAAAAAAGTTGATGCCTTTAGTTTCTTTTTTTTTGTTTTTGCTTTTTTCTTTGTTTCTTTGTTTTTAATTAATTTTTTTACTTTAGTTTTTTAATATTAATTTTTTTCTATTTAATTATTAGACTTCCATGACACAGATCCCAGATTTGATGGGTTAGCCCACTTGATTCAATTTTTTTTCTTTTTCTTCATTAGTTTTTTCTTTCAATTTTTTCTTTTAATATTGTATGCAATTTACACTAAAAAAGTTGATGTCTTTATTTTTTTTTTCTTTTTATGTCTTTTTATGGTGAACTACACAATGGAATTCACGGCGAAAAGGCTGATGCCTTCTCTTTCTTTCTTTTTAATTATTTTTTTAATTTAGTGTTTAATGTTAAATTTTTTTTCTATTTAATTATTAGATTTTCATTATACGAATTTCTGGTTTGATGAGTTAACCCAATTAATTCAATTTTTTTCTTCATTATTTTTCTTTTTCTTATAAGTTTTTTCCTTTTTGAATTATTTTTTTTACATAGTTTGTTGGTAAATTTCTTTCTATTCAGTTATCAGATTTTTATGATACGAATCTTAGGTTTGACGGGTTAACCTAGTTAATTTATATTCTTTTTTTTTTCTTCATTAATTTTTTTCTTCCTATAAGTTTGTTTTTTTGTGTTTTTTTTTCATAATTTTTTTGTTAAATTTAGTTTATTAATATTGAAGTTTTTTATATTTCATTATCGCACTCTCATAACATGAATCTCAAGTTTGATAGGTTAACCTGATTTGATGGATTAATCCAGTTGGTTTAGATTTTTTTTTCTTTATTAGTTATTTTTTTTATAATTTCATCTTTTAACATTATAACTATAACTAAAAGAAATACCTTTCATTGTAGATTGCATTGTGCAAATTCACGGTGAAAGGTAGATATCTTTTAGTTATAGGTTTTTTTTGTTGTTGTTTTTTATGTTTTTTAATTAATATTTTTTAATTTTTTCTATTTAGTTATCACACGCTCATAACATAGATCCTAACTTTGACGAGTTAAGCTGGTTTGGTGGGTTAAACCAGTTAATTTATTTTTTTCTTAAATAGTTTTTTCTTCTAATTTCAACTTTCAATATCGATTTGATTAAGAATTAAAATTTATAATTTGTTTTATTTACTTTTCATCATATTATTATAATCTCGTGAGGAGATTTTGTTTTGCCCCTCCTCGCAAAGCACTGTTCATTGGAATAGTGCTTTGCTTTATTTTTTTTTTAATTAAATTTTTTTGTTTAATTTTATTATGTAATATTAAATTATTTTTCTATTTTGTTATTACATTTTCAGATTTTTGGGCTTGGTGTTGCAGTCAAATTTACTTAAATTTTAGTTATGCAAGTTTAATACTATTATTATTAATATTATAAATATTATTTTTAGGTGAAACATTACAATCACATCCAAGATTCTTGGATATAATTTTACAAAAAAAAATCTAAAAATTTTAAATTTTAATTTTTTTATATAAAAACAATTAATCGACAGTGTAGCGCGGCCAGAGCATCAAGTTCTATAACAGCTATCAGAAAAGAGCGAATGTATCCCAGGCCTTGCTTCTTGTCATAAGGGATTGAGTTTTGAACTTGAGTCTTGACCATACAGTGATCTTCTTACGTTGCAGTTTCGAGTTTAAATTCCTGTTTTGCAGTCAAGGTGCTGTTTACTGAATCATGGGATGCAAAATGCAAGAACTGACTGCAAAACAATTGTCTAATATATATTTATTGGGGGTGTTTAAATAGCGACATGGGACACTTACATGCTACAGACAAAACTTTTCATTCCGAGAGCCTGTTTGAAAATATATTAATGATTATTTTTTTTAAAAAAATTATTTAAAAATATATTAAAATTATTTTTTTATTTTTAAAAATTATTTTTAATAACAATATATTAAAATAAAAATGATTTAAAAATAGTAAAAAAACATTAATTTAAATTAAAAATTAAAAAATTATTTTTAAAAAAATTTAAAACACATAGATAAACAGCATTTGGATTTATCCATTGTTATTAGCAAGTTATACAGTGAAAATATGTGAAATTTACAGTAAAATGAATGAAATTCTTACCAAAATTAGATAAATTCTAAAAGAGTTTGCTCCATATTTTATTATTTTGGATTTGAATCCAGAATATGTTTTGAAAAATCTTATCTCCATTTATTCATAATATTAAGCTTGTCCTTCGAGATAATAAAAACATATATATATATATATATATATAGAAAAGGATAAATAAAAACATAAAAATAAATAAATTTATATTTTTTTTTAAAAAAAAATATTAAACCCTCTCTATCACAAGACAATAACTAAGGCCATATTTGTTTCCCGCAAAATAATTTTTGAAAAACCATTTTTTAAGCTTTCATGTGCTTGTTTGTTATTAGAAAAGTTGATTAACAAAAAACACTTTTCAGTTAACGGAAAATATTTTTCAATCAAAAAAAAATTTGACTTTATTTTCAGGAAAATATTTTTCTTTTTAGCTTTGTTTGTTTTTCGGAAAGTGGTTTCTGGAAAATTACTTTCCAAACTTTTTTGTGTTTTTTTGCTGTTAGAAAAGTTAGTCAATGGAAAACACTTTCCAATCAAAGGAAAATTTGGTTTGATTTTTAGAAAAGTGTTTTCCTGAAAAATTTGGATGAAAAACACTTTTTGAAAGTTGTGAAAAATTTAGAAATATTATTATTTGCTGATTATATCAAATTTGATCCTCAAACTTTTGATTACTATATATATTTTGTTTTGAATATTTATTTTTTAATTTTATTTTTTAAATTTAATTTTTATATCAACTTTGATCCTTATTTTTATAATTGTTATTTATTTTTTTTATTGTTTTTTTATTAAAAATTTTTATCTATGAAATTTAATCCTCATTCTTTTGATTGTTACTTATTTTATTTGAAATATTTTATGAAAAATTAATTATTATTATTTTAATTTCTTTTTTTTAGAGTTGATATTTGATTATTATTATATTTTATTTAAGATAATTTATGAAATTATATTTTTTTCAATTTTATTCTCATTAAATTTTTTAATTTGTAAGATTTGTTCCTCGTTATTTTAATAAACTTGATAAAAATAAAATATTAATAAATTATTTTTCAGTTTATTTTTCATAATATAATTAAATACTAGAAAGTGTTTTTCAATTTATTTTTTATAATACTATCAAATATCAAAAAATAATTTAATTTTTAAAAATTTATTTTTCTTAAAATTCACTTTTTTAAAAAATAATTTTTCTAAAAATAAACGCAGCCCAAATAATGTTTCTAAAAGTAAAAGCTTTTACTATTTTTATATGCAAAGAAAAGAGTCGAATATACTTTATTTGCTTCGAGTGGTAAAATAAAGGCAGGAACACGCCGGACAACATAAATTAAACAACAATTTGTTAAAAATTTCCAACGCCAGGTTTCACTTCACATTCCCAGAGAGACAAAACAAAACAAAAATGGAAGACATGAAGAAGAGAAAGATGGACGAGGGAAGTAACAATGGTTCTGGCGAAACATCAACCACACAAGATTACCTTCGTTCACTACTTGACCCTCTTAATAAATCCCAGCTTGTCGATCTTCTTTCTAGACTGTACGTCCCTCTCTTTCTCTCCCTCTTGCCTTTTCTTTTAATGGTTTATTGGGTTTTCTTTTCTGGGTTCTTTTCATTTTTTTGGATTCTATTGTGTTTCTCTTCGGTTGCCGGATATTTAACACATATATGGGTCTGTTTTGTGAAGAATGAATTGCGGGATTTTAGTTTATATTGATGTACTTTTTGCAATTAATCTAAGATTAAAAGTTGAGTCTTCTTTCTACAGGGTTGGTAGTAATTGCAGTCTGTGTTAGATTGAGAATTTTTTAGCCTTGTTCTGTTTTAGGCAAATAAACAGTGACACGTTATTTTTAGATTGGTTCTTGTTAGAGAAAGCCACTGGATTTTTGTTTTCCTATAGAGATTTTTTTTGTGTGTTTAATTAACAATTCCCTTTGTCTTTTTATTAGAAGTTTGAGCTTTGTACATTGTAGTGCATTCTAGTAGATGCATTTAGAAATTGTACTGTAGCTTCTTTTCAGAAGTTATAAATTTTTTATCTTTTTTTTTTATATCCTCTGATGGTTCATGGTTCAAATGAAAAGTTAAGATTTTTCATTGTGGTGAATTCTTATAGATGCATTTACATTTTCCATGATTGTTTTCTTTGGAAAAATTAATTTTGGATCTTTAGATTTCTATATCCCTGATGTTTTAAATACTGTAAATTCATGTAAACACGTTTAGAAGCTCTTTTGATGAGTCTAACTTGCTAGGATGTGTTAGGTCTATATCCACTCAAATCAAGACTACTAGGTTAGGTGTGGTTAGATGTGCTTTAACACAACCTAAAGGAACTGAGGATTGGAGAAGGACTGCTATTTTTTACACTTACATTAAATGTGGAGATAAAGGGTGTAAGATCATCATAGACAGTGGTAGTTGTATCAATGCAGTTTTCTCGGGTAGTGTATCCCGCTTAGGCTTAAAGTCTGTTCCACATCCTAAACC
>NW_011499894.1:577923-595725 GCF_000495115.2 Populus euphratica
GAATTACCTGATGTTTTCCCCCCTATGCATGATGTTCAACACGCCATAGATTTTATCCCTGAAGCTACATTACCAAACTTGCCTCACTATAGGATAAACCCGAGTGAACATGCTGAATTGCAAAGGCAAGTATGTGAGTTGTTACAAAAGAGATTTATACGAGAGAGTTTGAGCCCTTGTGCAGATCCCCTTCCTTCTCTTCTTCAGCTTCTTTCTTTTCTAAAAGCTTCTTTCTGTTCTTGAGTTAATTTTATTATTTATTGTTCGGCATCATCTTTAGATGCTACAACTTTCTATGAAGAAAACAGCTCTGGAACCGTATTTGTTGCTTCTTTGTTCTCTGCTTGTTTGTGCGCGTGAGTTTGCATGCACTGAATATATCAGTGCCTTTGTGAGAATGTTCCACTTGTCATGCTGATTGGGGGTTTGTGGGTGGTTCTTCAACTGTATGCTGTGTGATTGACACTGTGCATGTGTGTTTGCTTGCATGTTGAGGCATAAAGAGGGTCCCAATATCCTTCAATTGCAGAAGAAATTAAAGGTCTTGCCAGTGCAGATCCTGTCCATCGAAAGCTTTTTGTCCGTGGCTTGGCCTGGAACACCACTTCAGAAACCTTGTGTGCTGTGAGTGCATTGCTGGTTGCTGAGTGTCTTTTTTGTGTGCCATGGTGATGATTGTCCCACATGATACAAGTTTTGCCTTGAGTTTTTTCACATGGAAAATACTCTTTTACACGCTCTTCTCTTTGATTTTTTGCTTACTATTCTAAATCTTTCTCATGTCTAAGTGCTGTATGCTATTGTTCCAGGCATTTCAAATGCATGGAGAGATAGAAGAAGGAGCTGTGATCTATGACAAAGTGACAGGAAAGTCACGTGGTTATGGTTTCATTACATACAAGCATATGGAATCAGCACAAAGTGCACTAGGAGCACCCAGCAGATTGATTGATGTAAGTGGTTGTTTTTAAGTTCTTGCATGCATGATTTGTGTGTTTCTTTCTGTGCACAATCCCGTACTGCCTGCATGGGTGATCTGTTTGTAAGGGCATAGATTCCAAGTAATAAGTATAATTGGGTTATGGAAGATGAAATATGACATGATTAAAAGAACAGAATTATGAACTGAACACTCATGTATCATACAGAGCTTCATTAGCACATCGATCTGCTTTGAGAAAATTGAACTCGGGAAATTTAATGAACTGTGAATTATCCTGTTGTTTTTAAGTACATAATATGGCCAAATGTTATAAACAACCATACTTGAGGTGAAATTTTAGAAAGCATTGTTTAGATCTGTGACTGGTTAAGTTCACCCAAAATGTTGCTCGTCTAAGATGTACTTTAAGTATGAAGCAGAGGTAGTGTTTGTTATCGCATGGCTGTCATTACACTCTGTAGGTAGCTAGGATATTAATTTGTGATGCCAAGGCTTTTTCTCAGCTAAGCAAGAAAGTCCCAGACTCCATGTAACTTCTCTAGTTACACATTTGTGCTGTTTTCACACATTTTCATAATCTTGAGATTTTTATAATTAGTTATTTGTGTTCTGATTCCAGAGTCGGATGGCTGTCTGCAATCTAGCTTGCGAGGGATTAACTGGTGCAAGCACCACACCTGATCTAGCCCAGAGGAAACTCTACATTGGGGGTTTGTCGCCAGAGATCTCAAGTGAGATGCTGCTTAATTTTTTTGGAAGATATGGGGATATTGAGGAAGGCTCAGTTGCGTATGACAAAGATACTAATGAATCACGGTAAAATGCCATTTTCTTTCTCTGTTCATCAAGAGATACTTGCTATTTTTAACTTTTTCCCAGTGCCTAAGTCTTCAAACTTTTGAAGGTTGTTTTCTTTTCCCTTTCATATACAGTGGGTTTGGTTTTGTTACATACAAGACAGTGGAGGCTTCAAAGAAGGCCATTGATGATCCACACAAGTTATTTGGGGTAAGTTAACGATAATTCCCTAGAGGTGGTCATAATAGTGACCTTATTTATTGTTCTAATACATAAATCTTTAGAGGAGGAAAGTTCTTAAACATCATAAAATTGTGAATTTTTATTTTCATTTTGTGGCTGCTGGAATGTGTTTGTCAAGTTTGCTCTCTAATTCCTTATTCATGAGTTATTTTTCTTTATATCAAAATGCCATACAACGAAGATGGGTTATAAGTGATGTTTGCTTCTCCCAGGAAAAGGAAAGAAAACGAACTTGATGCTTGCTGTAATGTCCAACAAGGTGTAAGATTCTCTAAAAAACAGTGGTTGTGTTTGCTGAAACATTGGAGCTATGAGCCTACCCCAAGTAGTTTGGACAAAGGCTTTGTTAAATTGATTTAAGTTTTAGACCAGGACCTGTTATAGATTAACTTTCCTACTGCATTTTGGGCAGCAATCGGTGTTCGTCCTTCAGTGTATATATATATATATATATAGACACACACACACACACACGGTCTTCAAGGTCATTCGATTTTGCCCTCCTGCTATAAATTTCGGTGGTGTCCACTCAACATAGAATGGGACTCTACTTCTATTCTTATTAATTTATTCTGGTATTTATCAGGAGCTTCAAATTTCTAAGCAAGAGATCTCTCAAGTGTCTTGTTTTTGTCAAGCGGGTTGTAAAGTGCTTGTCCTAGATGCAGGTCTCTTTAATTGTGTTCCTATCTGGAAAGGAGCACAAGCCACATGAGTGACAAATTTTGATCTCTTGGTTGATCAAATTCTGTGTTATCAAACTAACGTCATTTTGTTTGGTTGGCTGCAGGGAAGAACAATCATTGTGAAGCTTGCTGATACCCACAGGAGCAAAACAGTACAAACGCATTTACCAGCACCCATGGTTCCCCTACAAGTACCAATGGGAGCAGGTGGATATGCACAGCCAGGAAAAGCACCCGCTGGCAGTGGTACCCCTGTTGGATATCCTTATCCTCAAACTGTAGCACCATATCCAGCTTCTTCATACCCTAATCCTCCAGTTGCACCTGCTCCATACCCAACACAATCTCAGATTTCCTATGTACAAGTTCCATCGAAGAAAGAACCATTAGGGCATTCACCAGCACCACCTGTCGGAATGGGTGGCTACCCCCCCTATTACTACCCTAAACAGTGACCTATTCTCAATGCAATTTCAGTGCTACTAAGGCCTATGCCTCCCTAATGTGGTACTTTTTATGTTGTCAAGTGGAGCTGTGGATGGCTCTATGAGACAGTAGCTGTTGAGAGGCTCAGAAAGGCAAACAAAGTGAAATTTTGATACTAGATGATTTTTATTTTTATTTTTATTTTTATTTTCGTTTGCCCCTTTCCCCCTTCTTTTCCAAGGACTCAGCATACTTCATTAGTCACTACCTCTCTAATATTAGATTGGAGGGGACAGGCATCTCCAGGAGACAGATTCCGCTTATGGTGTCTCTCGCTGGAAGTTGAGAACCTCGAGGAGGGAGGCTTCTACAGACTTTAGATTAACTTGACTAAAAACCTCTAATGCACATGTTGTTTTTCTTCCTGGGACCTCATACAGGCCCCCACTGGATACAGTAATTTTCAATTTGGTCTGAACTGATTTCGCCCTCAATTGGATCCTCATTGAAGAATTCATGAATTCACTTATTCTGAATGTAAATAATTGACGCATGAGTGCGATGTCTTCAAGCAACGATGTTATCTTAAGTAAGACACGTTCGGTGCAAGCTGTGTTTTGAAAAATGTGATTTAAAAGATAATAATATTTTTTTATATATTTTTAAATTATTTTGATATGTTTATATTAAAAATATTTTAATATATTCTTAAGTATTTCACTGCTAATACAGTTTAAACAGATTTTTTTGTAGAAGCGAAGGAGTGAAGAGGAGTTTTTTTTATGTTGCGTTAATTGTTATTTTTTAAAATATTTTTTATTTTAAAATTTATTAAAATAATATTACTTAAAAAATTAATTTTTTTTAACATTTTGTAAAAATATATATATGCATGCAGCGGCAGCTTTCCCTAACAGGAGTAGCTAAAGGAAGAAATTCAGGAAAAGTGGGGTTTTATTATTTTTATGCGACCTGGTGCGATCACCACCTGGTTCAAAAACTGACAGCCCCGAGACCGGCTTGGTTAGAGGTCTGGCGGGGCCTATGGGCCAGAAATCCGTGCCCAGGCCCGCCCGTTACAGGCTGACCGGGTTGCCCATGAACAGGTCTAATCTCAACGAAGAAAAGGTCTCGATATGACACTACAATCTCAAAAAATGTTTGGGTGTAAGAAATAATTTAGAAAACATTGGAGGGTACCTCTTGCAATTAACTAAGAATGCTTTTGACATTAGATTCATGGACACACTATTCACTCTCTTGCACGGGCCGCTCAGCAACCAGAGCTTCATACTTGGCGAGTTAGCCATGAACTCAAAAAACCCACCATTCTAACAAGGTAAGAAAGTCGACAAAAACTATTGTAGTCATTGGAACTTCTGTTGTGCTTATTTGTTGAATCTCTATCAAGCTCTAGACGTTATTTCTTTCGAGTTAGCCATGAACCATTTGCGCAAACTCCAAATTTTGAAGAGGGTTTCTCCCAATTTTGTTGGTAGATGCAGAAACCCAATATGGCAAGTGGGTTCTTTGTGCTACATTGTAGAAAACCCTAGGTTCTATGGGACAAAAACAACGGTTCAAAATGAGAATTTGGATAGAAATTTGATAGGTAATGATCAAAGCATTAGCAAAATCTCTGATGCAGCTAGAAGGGAAGCCCAGGCTTCAACTGCATTACTGGAGTATTTGCACTCCACTAGAAGTTTTCAGTTTTTGGATGCAGAGCATATGAGCAAATACTCACCTGTTTTTGTTAAAAACCTACTAAAGAAGGTTAATATTGATGCAGATATTAGGCGGTCCATTACCCGTTACTTGCGTTACCACCCGATTAATGAATTTGAGATTTTCTTTGAAAGTATGGGTTTAAAACCTCAAGAGTATAGTTCTCTTCTTCCACGTGATCTGATGTATTTGAGTGACGATGATTTGCTGCTTGAGAATTATCATGTGATGTGTAATTATGGGATTGCGAGAAATAAGATGGGAAAGATTTATAAGGAAGCAACAGAAGTTTTTCGATATGATTATGGGGTCCTGGCATTGAAACTCAAAGCTTATGAGAAGCTGGGGCTTAGCTCTTCTTTTATAGCCAAGGTGGTTGTCCGTAGCCCTGATCTTTTGATTGGAGATGCGAACATTGACTTTATCAAGATATTGGAGTTATTGAGGAAAGGGGGACTTGAGTACCGTAGAATTGAGAAGCTTTTGTCGGATAAGAGCACTTACAACTGGAGCCAGTTGCTTTCACTTCTAAACTTATTTGGCAAGGCAGGTTACAATGATGAGCAGTTAAGTGAGCTGATAACCCAGAAGCCATGGATTCTGCGTGAGGATTCAGTGGATAGGGCTCTTTTGCTAATTGGGCTCCTGCTTAAATTTGGATCCACGATGAACCAGATATGTTCCTTGTTTCTGCAGTTTCCCAAGGTACAGGTTGAGAAATTTGCCTCAAATTTGAGGCATTGCTTTCTGTTCTTGAATGAGATCAATATGGAGGCATATGAGATTGGGAAGCTTTTTCGTTCTCGCCCTATATTTATAGGTTCATTTACGTTGAAGAAAACCAACAGTTTGCTTTCTCGTCTGAATGCTGGGAAGAAGCGAATTTGTGAAGTCATCCAGGAGAATCCAGAAATTATGAAGAAATGGGTGAAGGGATCAAAAATTGAATGGTTACCAGACTCGGGTGAGGAACTAAGATCTCAAATGCTGAAGACTAAGTTCTTCTTAGACTTGGGATTTGTAGAGAACTCAGATGAAATGAAAAGAGCACTTAAGGTTTTCCGGGGCAGAGGAGCAGAGCTTCAGGAGAGATTTGATTGTCTTGTGATAGCTGGTTTGGATAGAAAGGATGTTTGTGAAATGATAAAAGTATCCCCTCAAATTCTTAATCAGAAAAAGGAAGTTATTGAAACGAAGATTGATTTTCTCATAAATGATTTGGGTTTTCCCGTATCATCTTTGGTCAGATTCCCTTCCTATCTCTCTTACACAATGCAAAGAGCTAAGCTTAGGTTAACAATGTATACTTGGCTCAAAGAGCAGGGAAAAGTTAATCCTATGCTTTCCTTCAGCACTATAGTTGGTTGCACAGATAATGTGTTCCTTAGTCAGTATGTAGATCGTCATCCTAGAGGCCCAGAAATTTGGGAGGATTTAAAGAAAGAAATTTGTTCTGCATAGAAGCCATCTGCTGCACATAACTTGTATTTCCATGCTTCTGCCTCTGTTAATTGCCTAGTCTGAAGATGTTTGATTCTTTTATTCTTACAAGCCAGAAATTTTTATTGATGTTGTTGTATTCAGACATCTTATATTGAAGATAATACAACGTTTTTCTCTCCTGAGTTCTCTTGGAGCACCTTCTACATATCCTGCACAATCTCAGATTTCCTATTTACCAGCTGCCATGGAGAAAGACCCCTTCTACTTTGACCAGTAACACCTCTGGGAATGGCAGGTAGTCATACTACCTTCATAAACAATGAGCTATTTGCAGTGGAATCTTGAAGTTGGTTGTGTATTTGGTAGGTTGGTTTTAATTTGGGTTTTTTCTTGAATACTGTGCTTAACTGTAAACAATGCACACATATTTAAACAGTGTTTTTATAAAACGAGGAGACAGCATTAATGCCTGTTTATTCAACTGTGAATTTTTTTATTCATGATGTCATTATCTTATTTTTCCCTTTTTGCATGCAGAGTTTGGTTTTGTGCTTTTGTTACATGCAAGACAGTGGAAGCTGTAAAGAAGGCCACAGATGAGATGCACAAGGTGCTTGGAGTAAATCTGATAATAATTCGTCAACTGATCCTAACAGTGTGCCTTTTCCTTTTTTGTTGTTCTATACATGATGATTCCTTAGAAAAGGGAATTTCTCAATCAACATGAACTACTGATTTTTTTTATTTTCTGTTTGCCTTTTTTGCACAAATGCTTTTGTACCGTACTTAAATGCAGGGCATCAACAAAAGGTTATATTGGAATACACTATCTTTCTCCATTTCAAATGTAGCAAGCCATAGAAGAAAGGTTAAGTATGATAATAAGAACATTATACTTGCAGAATGAAGTCTATAAGGAATGAAAAAGTTTCTCCGAAAGACATTAATATAATGAGCTACAGACAGTTTCTTGTTGAATTGAGGTTGTGTATTTAAGCTTCTGAGTTTTAGAAGCTTTTATAAAATATCTTTGCTGCTGCAGTTTGGACAGTATCTGATATCCCCTCCACAGTAGATAATAATTAGGGACTATGGAGTCGAATGGCCTGATTTGGAAATTGAGTGTCTGGAACTCATCCAAACTTCACCTTCAACTACGATTTTCTTTGGTGTCAATTTGATGCATGGAAAAGGATTCTTCTTTTATACTTATTGATAATGCAATATCTACCAACTATATTTAGAGGCTCTCAAGTTCTAAACAATAGATGTATCTTGAATGTCATGTTTTATAAATGGGTTGCGAATTACATGCATGCTACCCAAATGATCAACATCAGATTCTTTGTCGATCTTAATTTATTGCTACCTTCATAAAGAGAAACCTTTTCTGTTGTTTTGGTTGCAGGAATGAACTATTATTGTGAAGCGTTCCTATACCCGCAAGAGCAAATCTAGACAAATGCAGTGCTGTTCTCTGCACCAACTGCAGCAGCAGGATGGATGCAGGAGTTCAAGCATCTGCTGACAGCGTTACCCATGTAGTGCACTTATCCTCAGAAATTTGCATCACATCCTGATCTTTCTAATCCAAGCCCTCCAGTAGAGTTGCAATGAAGAGAACTCGTGCTTCCCCAGTGCAGTGGTTAATGTCATCGAGTTGTGATGATTTGATGACATAGGAAGTCCTGGGAACCTTAGAATGGCTAAGAAACCGAAATTTCGATACTTGATGTATTCTTTTTTCCTTTCCATTTTACCATCTCAATGCATTATAATTATTAACCGGGTAATTTTAGGCAACAACATGAATTTTCCCATTGCAATGTATCTTTATACTTTCTAATTGGAACCTGTTTATTTCTGAACAATATTGTTGACAGTAAAATATATATTATTCTCAAGTTTTCGTGTGATAGTAATAAGATGAGAAAATTGTACCTTTTGTGATAAAAATGATGATATTGATGATCGTAGTCAGTTGTTGTGGTGATGGTATTGGTGGCAATTATGATAAAATAATGATTACTTGAATAATAAGTTAATTGTAGTGATAGCAATGATAAAATGATAGTTAAATTAAGCTTTACAGCCTTGTACTCCAGAACAACCAAGACATCATTATCCAAACCCTAAGAACCCAACCTGACCTCTTCCAACTACTACTTCGTGCAGTTTATTTTTCTTAATCTCCTTTTTAATTAGGGCCTTGTCAGATTTTTATTTTTTTGAAAAGACAATTAACAGGTGACATCAAGCTAGGCAAATAACAGGACAAAATAATTGAATATTTGCCTCCATTAAAATTAAGCCTGACTCATAAATGAAGAATCAAACTGATGATGCATTTCTAATCATGGGGACCATGGCGCGTCGACTCCAGTCAATCATTTTTGGCGTAGAAAGCTTGGGTAAGGCATGAGGAAGAAAGGAAGGCAGCCTAAACCAAATTTGTTTCTTGCCATGAAAAGCTCACACACATAAACTGGAAGTAGTTTTACTGGAGGCAATGATATTGTGGTCAGTCAGAATGAAACGGAGGCTTTGCAGTATCACCTTTTATCTATAAGCATGTATAAGTTAGTTTGTGTTGCAAATCGTTGTGATACTTAAGGGAAAAAACTGTACTTAAGGGAAAAAACTGAAGGTTTTTAGAATTATCAAGAAGGAAAGGAGAGGAAGGCAAGCAAAACACAATCGACTGTGGCAGCTCACAGTGTTTTTGTGAGATACCACATAGGTTCGTTTGGCGTCAGTCACGGTGAAGATTGTGTTACTGGCAGTGGCGCTTTGAGGATAGGGTGAAGGCTGCGGGAAGAAAAGGATAGAAGGGTAGATCCTTTGCGATTCTCTGTTGTGCGTCAACCCCATTCTTAGTCACAGCACCCCTTTTGAAGTCTTGAAACTTTCATTTTACAGCTTTTGTGCTGGTTTCCTTGCTTTTAAAATTTAAATGGTTTTCATCGATTGGACTGGAACTATTAACAACATCGCAGGGGAGGTGATCTCTATGTCCAAAATGCTGTTAGAGAGCTCTTACTTGCTGATTGTTTCTATGACAGAAGGAGCAATAAGAGCTGGCACATGGTAGAAAAAGAAAAAGAAAGGGTTGATGATCTTTGAGCTGATGGGCTTTACACATAAATCGTTGCCTTACCTGTAGATCAACAAGCCTCCGTTAATAAACTTTGAACAAATTCAGGAAAGGGTCAGCAAAATTGTGCTGCTGCTGGCAGGTAATGGAGTTTCAAGTGTATTCTCATTTCAGAGCTTCTGCCATGCTATTATTATTCACATGTCCGTTCTATCCCCAAAGTTTTAAAAATTTTATATTTTCAAAATAAAAATAAATAAAATAACATATCTCTTATATCTCCTACGTATTTAACTCGACACAGCAATCAAACACTACCTAAATAACATCGATTATTGATATGAAGTTGGAAGCAAGAACATCCCCTAGTCCTAAACCTCTGATTGATCAGCATTACGTCCTGCTTCTACATGTAAAACGTATCAGTGCTTCACGATTGTTTAAAACCATAGTGGAAGTCAAAACAAAATCGATCCAAATAAGTTTCAGGGGGGAAGTCATAATGAATATTTGATCAGCTCTTTATTAATTAAATCTAGCAGTCTATTAACCTTATAATTTAAAAAAAAAAAAACAATATGATATAATGCCAAGAAAAAAACTTTTTTTCTTAACTAGAAATTTGCTTAGCTAATACTAGTTTCTCGATTTGTGCTATATTGCAGTAGATTAAAAAACTTCGAACATAAAAGAAGAATTCTAGGTAGAAATAACTATCTGACATTTTTATTAAACTTGATTTTATATGCTAATATTGAGTTCTTCCTGCTCGAATTTCAAATTAACTGTATAAAAATTATTTTGATATAATTTAGTTGATTTGATAAATTCAAAAATAACCTATACAACCAATAAAAATATGATATGGTTTAAAAAAATCAAGATGATATTTTTTAAAAAATATATAGAGATGAAAATATATTATATAGATTCCGGTTTCCTAATTTAAACTACTAAACTCATAACTTAGATCGTGGGATTTATAAATTTTAAAAACTGTTTTTAAAAAATTATTTTTTACCCTAAAATATGATAACTAAAATAAATATTTGTAAAATTGAACATCAACTAAAATATTTATTTGACATTGCAATAATCTCATAAAAAGTAAATTGAAATTAATTTTTTATACCAATTCAAAACTATCTAAATATTAAAGGATAAAATTTAAAAAAAAATCAATCAAAAGAAAAAATGAAATATAAAATTTTAAAAAATTATTTGATATTATTATTAAACCCGACATAATAAATCAATTTTAAAATCTTATGACCTGAATTTCTTTCTAGCCTAAATTGCCTATCATAGTTCTAAAATTAACTCATAATAATTTTTTATTTGAATGGTCTATTAATAGTTGATAAATTTTATGGGTGTTTGGCATTGTGGGTTTTTTTTTAGTTGCAATTTAAAATAAAAAAGGTAATTTTTTATTTGAATGGTCTATTAATAATTGATAAATTTTATGGGTGTTTGGCACTGTGGGTTTTTTTTGAGTTGCAATTTAAAAAAAAAGGGTTTTAAAAAAATAACTTTAATTGTGTTTTTTTTTAAATAGGTTTAAAAAAATATATATTAGTTAAAACTGTTATGAGATATGTTTTTACATACAAAATAAATAAAATACATATCTTTATAAATAAAAAAAATATATATTACTTTAGTTTCTATATAATTAAAATTTAAAACGAAATTATATGTGGAGCTTAATTCAATTGATAGAAGTCAGTTAATTAACTAAATGACTTTTTTATGTGATTGGACAAAAGATATTTACCACAAAACTAAATACTCTTTCATATATCTCATACGAGTTGTTAGACAGTATTAAATTCATCAATATAATTTAATAACAACAGCTAGAATTAAGCTAGCATTAAAATTATTTTGTACACAATCACTTGGTGTGTTTATTATTGAAGTACTATTAAAATAATTTTTTCATATTATTTTTTGTTTTTGATATTAATATATCAAAACCAATTAAAAAACATGTTTTTGATATTAATATATCAAAACCAATAAAAAAACATTAAAAAATATAAATTCAATATTTTTTTAAGTAGATATATTTTAAAAATATATTTAAATATTTTTCCAAACGCAAAACAAACAGTTCAAGGCAAAAAATATTTTTCCAAACGCAAAACAAACAGTCCAAGGCAAAAAATCATCATTTTTTTTTTGGGGGGGGTGGGCTTTTAAAATTAGAAGTCTTAACGTCATGGGGTAAAGTGTAATAGGAAAAAGGGTGAAGTGTAGGAAGAAAGTTAGAGGATTCCTTCATAGCTAGTTTTATGCTATTGAGGCAAAAATAGCCTCTCCCCAATCTCTATTTAGCTTTCATCCTCCATAAACCCTTGAGGAGTGAGGACTTGCAGCTCTGCAGCCCGTTCCAAGTTCTATGCTTTGCTCCACTGAACCAGTTAGAGAGAGAAGAAATACTGCCCCCTATATCTCCCAATCTCTCTTAGCAATCACTAAGCTCACCAAGCGTACCACACTAATAAGGTAAGAAACTCGCTTTTATACATTTATAGTGAATGTATCTTACTTTAGCCCTTCTTTTTGTTTGTTAACTCTCTAGCTATCACCGTTCTTCATTTCTCATCAAAATAGCCATGACCCTCTTTGGCAAATTTAAAATCTTCAAATGGGTTTCATCCAATTTTGTTGGTAGCAACAAAACCCCGTTGTCCTCAATGGTGTCATTATTCAACATTGCAGAAAACCCTAGGTTCTATAGTACCAAGAGGATAGTTCAAACTGCAAATGGACAAAGCATAAGCCCAGTTTCTAGGACAGAAGCCCAGGCTGCGTTATTAGAGTATCTGCACTTCACTAGAAACATACAGTTTACGGATGCAGAGAATATGAGTAAAAATTCACCTCATTTTCTTGAAAAGTTATTAGCAAAGGTTGATATTGATGCAGATATCGGGCAGTCCATTACCCGTTACTTGTGTTTTCACCCTATTAATGAATTTGAGCCTTTCTTTGAGAGTTTGGGTCTAAAACCTCATGATTATAATCCTCTTCTTCCACGTGATCTGATGTTTTTATGTGACGATGATTTACTTTTAGAGAATTATCATGTTTTGTGTAATTATGGGATTGCAAGAAGTAAGATAGGAAAGATTTATAAGGAAGCCGCGGAAGTTTTCAGGTATGATTATGGGGTCCTGGTGCTGAAACTAAAAGCTTATGAGGAATTGGGGCTTGGCCAGTCTTTTATGATGAAGTTGGTTGTATGTAGCCCTTACCTTTTGATTGGAGAGGTGAATGCAGACTTTATCAAGGTATTAGAGATATTGAGAAAAGAGGGGGTTGATATCAGTAGGATTGAGGAGCATTTGTCTGAGAAGAGTTCTTATGACTGGAGCAAGTTGCTTGCACTGCTCAACTTATTTAGGCATGCAGGTTACAATGAGGAGCAGCTAGGTGGACTCATAAGCCGGCATCTGGGGATTTTCTTTGAGGATTCAGTGGATAGGATATATTTGCTAATCGGTTTCCTCCTCAAATTTGGATCCACGATGAATCAGATATGTTCTATGTTTTTGGAATTTCCACAAATGGAATTTGAGGAATTCTTTTCAAATTTAAGGCATTGCTTTCTGTTCTTGAATGAGATCCAGATGGAGGCACATGAGATTCAGAATATTTTCCGTTCTCACCCACTAATGCTTGGTTCATGTAGATTGAAGAAACCCAACACATTGCGTTTAGCCTTGCATGCTGCAGATAAGAGAATGTGTGAAGTGATCCAAGAGAGCCCACAAGTTTTGAAGAAATGGGTGATGGGATCAAAAGTTGAACGATTGCAAAACTTGATACTGAATTCTCGGATGCTGAAGTCGAAGTTCTTGCTGGACTTGGGAATTATAGATGACTCAAATGAAATAGGAAAAGCACTGAAGGTTTTCCGAGGCAGTGGAGCAAAGATCCAAGAGAGGTTTGATTGTATTGTGGAAGCTGGTTTGAGCAGAAAAGATGCTTGTGAAATGATAAAAGCATCTCCTCAAATTCTTAACCAAACGAAAGATGTTCTTGAAATGAAGATTGATTTTCTTGCAAATAAGGTGGGTTATCCAGTATCATATTTGGTCACTTTCCCATCCTATCTTAATTTCACAACGCAAAGAGTGGAGCTTAGGTTAGCAATGTATAATTGGCTCAAAGATCAAGGAAAATCTGTGCCCGTGCTTTCCTTGAGCACTGTAATTTCTCTTTCAGATAAAAAGTTCATCAATGAGTATGTAAATAGTCATCCTAGAGGCCCTGAAATTTGGCAGAATTTGAAGAAAGAAATTTATTCTGAATAAAAAACCACTAGCTGGACCTAGCTTGCACTTCTTTTGTTCTGTCCATTGACACGGAAGTTGTGAAGATCTTTGATTTTGTAACTTCGATCTTTGATTTTGTTACTTCTACCGGCAGAAAAAATTCCGTCTATCTTTGATTGAGGTGTCGGACTGATCAACAACAAGGAGAGTTAATCTTGCATGGATTTTAAAAAAAAAAGAAAAAAAAAGGTTATGTTATGCTCTTTCATAGTAATATTTGTTGGTTTAAATATTTTTAAACACCTATAGCTTATTTATTTTAATGATAACAATTATTAGTGGATTTAATATGCATATTAAAACTTTAATATTGTAAAATGTTTTTCACATCAATTTGATACAATATTGACCCTTGGATGCAAATATGACTTGAAGATGTCTCAGCTGATAATCAAGTTTTTATGGAATTTAATTTGGCATTGCAAAAATAAATTTTATTTTAAATTATTTTCAATTGTGGAATTTTACCATCCAAAATATTTTTATTGCCTAAACATATACATAGTGAAAAATATAGTGAGAAAATTATTTAATCAAATTTTCTTTTTTTATTATCAATCAATTCATTATAAATGAAAAACATGAATTTTATCACATGTACTTTTGCACTTTTAATCACCAAAAAGCTTTTTATCTATTTTTACCTAAAAAGACTTCATCACATGGATTCTTAAATTTTTTATCTATTCATATTATTATTAATTTCTCATTATTATTAATTTCATGAGAGTAACGACTATGCATATTGTCTCACCTATAATTACCTTATGTGAATTCATGTGTAATTTCTTTAATAATTTTACAATCTTACTCATTTATTCTTTAATATTTCAAAAACTTCCATTCCTCTTTTCATTCTCCTGAAAGGATTTAAACCCTCAATTGCATCCAATCCCTCTTTCACATTCTTGAGTTATATCACATCTCTCTAAAAACTTGCACTTAATCCTTTATAATCTTCTCTGGTAAAGTGTGATAATGTTCTTATTGTATTTGTTTCTTGATCAATTATGTAATTGTCATTGCTGAAAATTGAGGTGTTAGTTCTAGTAAACTATCACAAGTATGATTTAGCCCTGATTCACGCCTCTTTAAGCTATTTTAGACCTTGAATGTCAATAGTAAACGTTAGCAAAATATAATAAAGATGTAATTTCCTCTTTCTTCGAAGCTATAGATTTCTGTCTTCAGAATTGAAACTAAAAAAGTAAAAGGACCTTAACCACATTTGTTTTGTGTTCTGTTTATAAACCTGGTAATGATTCGAAAATCAGATTTGTCTTGTACCGTTGCACTTGCGAAGGTCAGCCCTTATCATGCTTGAGTGTCGCGGGCTGGCAACTCTTTAGCTGAAACTAAAAATGTGATTGCAAGTAAAGAAAGAAGCAGGAGCCACTGTGCTTGGTCGGTCCGCAATGATTGCTTGCAGGCGCAGGAGGGCTCGCTGATGGGGGCCTCAAAGATGTTGTTGAGAATGTAGGACCATTGATAGAAACATATAATACCAATTAGTTGATGATAGGAAGCTAGACTTGCAAGAAATTCATGGGTTGCGTTCGTTAATAAGTGTTTTTCAACAAAAAAAATTATTTATTTATTTATTTTAGTTTTAAATTACTATTTATTTGTGTTGTTAGATGATTTTGATATGCTATTAAAAATAATTTTAAAAAATAAAAAATATATTACTTTAATATATTTTTAAATAAAAAATATTTTAAAAAAATAATTGTTATGGAACTTTCAAATATTTTCTAACTTTCTCTTGGTATAGCTATTTTAAGAATTATACTATTCACGAGGCGAATCTTGAAAATAAATTTTTATCTATATTTTTCTGGGGGGCGAAAACAAAATAACAATGGTGAAAATTCAATTCACATGAACAAAATCTTTTTAAGGATTACAGCATCCCAACATTACACAATAAAGTCCATTTAATTGCCATTAAAATGCAAATCTCGAGATAATCACACGTCCATATATAAAGGCAACAATTGATTGATTTACAAATCATTCAACGCAGTTCGAATAACATGAATATTTATAATCCAATAGCAAAAATCATTATGCACATATCGCAAATTACTCGAAGCAATCTAATACACATTCACATCAAAACCCAACATGTATCATAAATAATTCTAAAAACACATAAATCAGATATTCAGGGTTCAAAATTAACCTTTACGAGTTGCGAGAGTCGACTGAAACTAGACAAAACAACTAGAATGGCAATGAGAAGCAGTGTGTGTGAGGCATCGTTGCACACACCGAGAGTGTAGTGAGGCGGCTTGTGGACTATCAAGATGGCTGCTCCTCTCATTCCTCTTTCTCCTGAAGACAGTGGTGTTGATCTTCTTCAACGAAGATGAGAGATCGGTGGCTTGGAAAGTTTCGATTATTATGCAAAAGTTTTTCTAGGCTGCTTCTGTTGTGTTGTCGTCGTTGCTGGTCTGGCGACTGGTTGTGGGGAAGAGGAGGACAATGGATGGTCGACTCTGAATGACAATTTTTTTAATATGAGAAATTGATTAATTAATTTTCTTTTTATTGGTTTTAGATGTTGTATCTTGGAGTGTTGCATCGACAACATTTGCATTACTTGTCCAACCATTGCAAAAGCATCCTCTGTTTTTACTTTTTATAGAAGAAATTTGCTCAATAGTTTTATTTTAATTTTGAGTTTCTATTAAAAAAATATTTAATGCATATGAAGAAGATTTTTCAAGATTTTTCACGTCAAACTCTTATGCTTACGTTCATTTAAATAGTAAATGCGTCAATTTATTTGTTGTTTTCAATATAATAGGTTTTTTATTCTAAACTTTCCATTAGTAAATGTTAGATTTTATGTATGTTTGATATTGTTATTATTTTTACCCTTGTGGGTTACAAAAAAATATTTTTAATTACAGTTTTTTATTTATAAAATAGGTTTAAAAAATATGTGTCTTTGTTAGAATTGTTGTTAGATGAATTTTTATTTACAAAATAAATAAAAAAATATTTTTATAAATAAAAAAATGTTATTTTAGCTTTCATAAAACCAAAGATTAAAATAAATTTGTGTGTTAATACTATTTATTTCAAATGATTTTTCTATATGATTAGACAAAACACAGGAGGGACACAATACCAAATATTCTTTTCATATATCTTATATGAGTTCTACAATTTGATTAAGAAGAACAATAAGAAGGGACATTAAGCTAGCATTAAAATTATATTGTACCAAAGTGTAAACAACTGATGGATCAGAGACCCAAGAAATTCCTGCTCCTTTACACAAATGCCTTAGAATGGCAGGAAAATCCTTTCTTCTTTCATTTTTTTTTATTTTTTTTGCTCAGCTGAAAATTAAACAGAAGAACTAAACACTAAGAAACACAATGCCCATAGAATCAGCTAGCAAGAGGCTGCTTAGTCCATTTGGAGGCTACTCCCATATAGAAACTTTACTCGATCTTTTTTGGCTGCCTTATTAGCCAAATAATCAGCACATGAGTTTGCTTCCCTAAGTGAATAGAGAACATCAATCTCCCAATGTCCCTTCAACATCTCCCTAATATCCATGATGAGAGATCTAAACTTATAAAAAAGAGATACAACATCACGCATGAGTCAGATGGCATCCATCGAGCGAGAGTTACAAAGTACTTCCCTCTCTGTTTCTTTTTCTTTTCTTTTTTTTGTGGCCTTTTAAGATTAGAAGTCTTAAAGTCATGGAGTGAAGTGTAATAGGTAGAAAGTTTGAGGATGCCACTATAGATTAGTTTTATGCTATTGAGGCAAAATAGCCTCCCTCTGATCCCTATTTAGCCTACATCCTTCATAAACCCGTGAGGAGTGAGGACTTGCCGCTCTGCAGCCCCTTCCAAGTTCCATGCTTGGCTCCACTGAACCAGATAGAAAGGGAGGAAATCCTGCCCCCTATATCTCAAAATCTCTCTTAGAAATCACTAAACTCACCAAGCCTACCACACTACCAAGGTAAGAAACTCTCCAAGAAACTTGCTTTTATACATTTCTAGTGAACGTACCATACTTTAGCCTTTCTTTTTGTTTGTTAACTCTCTAGCTATCACCGCTCTT
>NW_011499894.1:597262-684671 GCF_000495115.2 Populus euphratica
TGAAATAGGAAAAGCACTGAAGGTTTTCCGAGGCAGTGGAGCAAAGATCCAAGAGAGGTTTGATTGTATTGTGGAAGCTGGTTTGAGCAGAAAAGATGCTTGTGAAATGATAAAAGCATCTCCTCAAATTCTTAGCCAATCGAAAGATGTTCTTGAAATGAAGATTGATTTTCTTGTAAATAAGGTGGGTTATCCAGTATCATATTTGGTCACTTTCCCATCCTATCTTAATTTCACAACGCAAAGAGTGGAGCTTAGGTTAGCAATGTATAATTGGCTCAAAGATCAAGGAAAATCTGTGCCCGTGCTTTCCTTGAGCACTGTAATTTCTCTTTCAGATAAAAAGTTCATCAATGAGTATGTAAATAGTCATCCTAGAGGCCCTGAAATTTGGCAGAATTTGAAGAAAGAAATTTATGCTGAATAAAAAGCCTATAAAAAGTTCATTTATACTTTCCTCGGTGAGTTTTTTCTTGTTAGTCTTCACTTCTTTCACTATTTCCGTAAGAACAGAATGTCTCAAGTGATTTTAGGCGAGGATTGTTGAATTTTCATGCATCCCTATTCTCTAGCATTGTACTAAATTCGTTGCCCGCGCTTCACCGCAGAACTTGATCTTAGGTGCTTCGTGCTTGGTGCTTGGATAGAAAAGAGCGTCTTTTTATTTTCTTTCTTGTAATTCTAGTGAAGATGTCGTCTATTTAGGGCACTGTTTAGTCTACAACGAACTAATGCAACATAAACAGCTTTGTCGTTCGGAATGTTGAATGTGATTCATCTTTGAAAAATTCATGTGAGCCTAATAGAAAAGAATTCTGTATTTAAAATATTTACAATTCAGAAAACAAAATGCATTGGAAGGATGCCACCCAGATTTTTAAAAATGTTGCTAAGATAGAACCAAAAATGCTGGAACAAACAAAGGAATCAGTCTTGTCGCAGCAACAACAAATCAAAAGGCACAAACTTTTTGCATAGAAACTGGTTGAATGAACTGATCTTCCCTATGATTTTTTATTCGTATTAGCAAAGTGTTGGATTAGATAAAAACAAAAAGTCTAAAAATCATCTCGTAGATTTTAATGAAACTCAGACATATGGAAAGGAAACAACACACACGGCAATCTAAAAAGGCAAATGAAAAAACATATATTCATGCACAATAAATAAAAAAATGCTTCAATAATACAACATTTAACTAATTAAAATACCAAAATATATAAACATATTTCATCAATTTATTTACATTTATGTTGTCTATTAGATAATTCGGGTTCATCAATAGCATGACTGGTCCAACTCTTACACCTACTTAAATGATCTTGTTCTCTGCCATAACATAATCAATAGTTAATTTCTCTTTAAAAGTTTCAAGTCAAGTGAAGCAAGCATTGAATCATTAGGTTATGTAGGTATAACTTTATGATTTTTGTTTTTTTTTTCATCAATATTACAAAGCACAAATGCAACCTCTCAACCCTCTTGTAGAATAAAGTTAATCTAATATTGATATTAATTAAAATATCAATGCATAATATTAATATTAATTAAAATATCAATGCATAAAATCCAATGTTAAACATAAATAGATTAATTATAATTTTTTGAATCTATTTGGTATACTACATGTATCTAAATAGAGAAGTTTGCTCAGGATTCATAATAATAACCCAACATATGATACTCATGTATCAAATAAAATACTTCTAATTTATAATCATAAAATACATCTTTGTAAATATTTCATTCCTCTACATGTCCTAATATAATTCGTAAGTTTCATAGCAACTTAACCAAACATAATTATTATTTTTATTGTGATAAGTTGTGGCATGTGATATCATTATTTATATTAATATCGATTTAAATGTGTTTTAAATGTGTTGTTTATAGTTTGATTGGTGCATTATTTTTTAAAAAAGCGTTGAGGTAACCGTGACAATAAAGATCACAATGAATTTTGCACACAAAAACATTCTATAATGAGTTTGGTTTTTGATTGTTTGAAGAGCAAAATAAAAGTATTTGGTAAGTTTTGTAAAAAAATAAGTGGTGAGAGTGTTTGCTTTTTGTTCAAGAGATTCTTGAGATTTGGTCGAATTATGTTTCTAGAAAATCTTGAATTTTATTTTTAAATTAATATTTTTATTGTTTTAATGTATTAATATTAAAAATAAATTTAAAAAATAAAAAATATATTATTTTAATATATTTATAAATAAAAAATTTTAAAGAGATATTCATACTACACTTCTAAACACAATCCGGCACAATGGGGATTTAATAATTGGAATACGGAGATTTAATAATTGGAATACCTGGCAGATTATGATTTTTAACATCATCAGTATGCAACAAATGGAAATCATTTGGATTTTGATTATAGCCAATTTCATTTTGTATTGCAAACCTAACCAGCAGCACATGTAGTGCTTCGGGTCCCTTCCCGGAGCTTTGATGTGACTAATTAAAGATGATGGAAATTTTGAAAAGACAATAAATACCACTTTCTTATACCACCATTTTTACTCTCTTTTGTTTGAGAATACCTTTGGCATGACCTTGTAAAAAAGAGTATTCGACACATTTAAAAAAAATAATTATATTATTAAACCTTGTGTAAAAATAAAGGAGAGCAGTTTTTACCTTGCAGTAGATTATTTAATAGAGTTTTTTTTTTTTGCTAAGAATTGGTACTTTCACTTTTTCTTCTATTTCAAATTTTAACAAAAAATATTATTTTTTTATTTTCAATTCTCAAAACCAAACTTAAGACGATGGATGGTTACTTAAAAAATATTGCAAGGTGTACAAAAATAGAGTAATAATTATTTTTTAAAGTATTTTTTATTTTTAAAAATTATTTTTAATATCATACGATTTAAGAATATAAAAAATAAATTTTTAAAAAATATGATTTCATTGATTTTTCTAAACGGTAATTTAAAAGTAAATAGTTGAGATGAATACAATGCTCACCTGGTTAGGCTTCGGTAAACAAAGGGTACGTTTTAATGTAACCAAGGGGTGCGGTGTTTTTACAAAGGCACCAAGTAACTAACTACAGATAAAGAAAGAAAAAAACCCAAATCCTCGAATTTCCAAAACAATACCTCGTACTGCGCTTTTTTTCCTGTTCAACTTCGGTGGGTCTTTCCGCTTCGTAAATCACCACCCAATATCATAATTAATTAAAAAATTTTGTTTTGAGATTAAAATAGTTTATAAGTTTTGTTTATGGTTGATTTTGGGAGGATCCCAAAGGGGTGTCAAGGGGTGGGTTTCATCCGGAGTTTAAAGAAATAATTTTTAAAAAAATATTTATATCAAAAATTATTTTTAAAAAACTAAAAAATTAATTATTTTAATATATTTTCAATTAAATAAAAATATATTTAATAATGATCACTATTTTAAAGAAATAAAGAAAAAAAAGACCGACCCCGGATCATCCGATTTCCAAAACAAGACCTCGTACTGCGCTTTTTTGGCCGTTCAACTCCGGTTCACTGTACACGAACCTAGGATGGGATGGGAAGTGTCATTCTGACCTCTTACATTACCAATGAGAGAGAGAGAGAGAGAGAGAGAGAGAGCCCCTTGGTGGTGGTATGGGCATCCTCGCCTCGCCTGTGCTTCACTCTCTTGTTTCCGCAGCCAAATCCGCCATATCCATCTTCATGGAGAGAGGAACTCCCCCTCCTTTCTGGGCAAGCCACGCGCTATCAGAGTTTTATGTAATAAAAAAGAAAGAATTTTTTTATTTTTTTAATAAATTAAGTGTTTTGTTTATACGAGAAACCCCACTGTCGGAGGGGAAAGGACTATATATATACATATATATATATATCCTTCTAAGATGTGGCATCTCGAGTATTTGAATCTATCAAGAGGCTCGCAATTTGGTGATCCAACTGGGATAACAATTTTTTGGAGTTTTAATTGAGAATTGGATTATAATTTAGAAATGTTTTCAATATTTCAGACAGTGTTTGAAAATGATGGAATGCGAGAGGAAGGAAAATGGGGGAGAATAAAGCGCGACTGCTAGTGGGTTCTAGAAGAACTAGCTCAATTTGATTTCTTATTTTATGTACAGTTTTCAACTTATTCCCATGGATTTAATTACTATCTACTTATTTTTATATCTTTTAATCAATGTCTAGATCTATTATTTTAAAAGATATCTTAATGTAAATTAATAAACATTCATCATGAAAAAACTAACAATGATTAGAAGATTAGACTGGTTGAAATCAATGGTTTTTAAAGTTTTGTTTTTTAATTATTTTTAGTTTAATCTTTTAATATCATGTTTATTATGGATTTATGCTTGTAATTTTTTTCTTTTAATGGTCTTATTCAAATTTTATGTCTTGAGTTATTCAAATTTTATCTCTTAAATGAATTTATCAAAGTTGATTCAAGTTTTTTTTTATATTATTTTCAAATTTTGAATTTTCATTTATTTAAAAATTGAATTTTATAATTTTATTTAATTTATTTTTTACAGAGTTATCTTAGTTTCATAATTAAGTTATATATTTGGCTTGCTGGCTCGAATAAATTTATGTTATTTTTAAAAAAAATTATCTTTTAATATTTTATTTGTTAAGAATTGATATTCAATTTTTTAAAAATTTTACTTTCTGTATGATCATTTCATTCCTATTTAATTTTTATCTTGTTTACAAATAAGATTATAGAGATATTTTAAAAAAATTGAATGAATATATCTCCATGATATTTGCAAGCCTTTTTCTTTGGCGTTAAATCATTGCCCATTTTTTTCTCTTCATTTGTTGCCAATGTTTTTTTTAATTATATTATTAAATTAATAAAGTTTATCAAACTCAAACAAAATAATTTCCCGAATCTCATGTTTTATTGCTTATTTAAAAATATTGGCATCATCTTAGCATTTTTTTTTAGTTCTTATATTTAATTTATTTTTATAGAGTTATTTTGATCTCATAGCTATATTACAAATTTAGCTTATTGGTTTGGATCTACTAGAGTTGTTTTTATTTTTTTTAGTTTTATCGTTCAATATTTTATTTGTTGAGAATTGAGATTTAATTTTTTTTTATTTAACTTTTTATACAATTATCTCATTCTTATTTAATTTTTGTTTTGTTTACAAATAAGATTATGGAGACTTTTAAAGAATATAAAAATGATATATTTTTATAATATTTGCAAGCTTTTTTATTTTGCATTGAATCATTGTCAAATTATTTTTATCTTGATTTATTGTCAATATTCCTTTTTCTAACTATAATATTAAATTAATCAAATTTATTGAACTAAATTGAATCAATTACTCAAATTTTATATTTTCTTACTTCTTCTAAAATGCCAGCATCATTTTAATATTTTTGTTATATTTAAAAAATATATCCAGTATGAGAGGTAATATGAGCCATCTATCTACTAGATACTAAATAAATACCTCTTTAATTATAAAAAAAAATTAAAAGGACATTAGTTAAAATTTGTGGAGCAAAACTCAATTTATAATGTATTGCTACAGTAAATTGATGTTTTTACCTTCCACGATGCAGGCCAAGTGAGACTAGAATAAAGGGTAAAATAGTTTTATTTACAAAATTTAACTAGCATTTTCAAATTAAACAGGGAAATCAATCTCTTTACATTTTTGTTGCACAACAAAATTACTAATTTACCATTAAAATAAAAATAAATGTATGGTTAGTAGGGGCTTTATGATCTTTTTCTTTTTTTCAAAACAAGTAAAAGACTAAACTACCCTGAAAAAGAAAAAACTAAACATGTTGTTATGTGCATTTTATTATGGTTTTTTTTTGTTTTTAATTTACATGAAAAATATTATTAAAAAGATAAAATAACAGGCGTGTGTAAGTAGACATTATCTGTGCCTTTCAAGCATCGCATTCAGTAACGTTTGATGTCAAAAAAATAGCCAATTATTATGCGAGTGGACATCATCTCTCCTTTCACAGGGATTTATGCTTGAATTTTCAAAATTCAATTATGTCATTTAGTTTATATTTATTTTAATCTTGACTCTTCTTGTTTTGATTGTTATTTATGTTTATTTTTATGTATTTTTTTTTCAATTTTGTTTCTTAGTATCTAATTTAGTTTTCTTTTATCCCATCCAGTCTCAGTTATTTTGATTGCTTTTATTTTTCTTTATCAATCTTGCCCTTAAAACATTTTATTTTTAGATTTATTTTTTATTTTTATTCTTTTGATTTATTTTTTTAATTTGTTTTGTTTTTCAATTTAACCTTTAATTATTTCATTTCATTTCATTTTTGTAGTGGATTTAGTCCTTATTGTTTTAATTACTATTTGTTTGTTTGTTTGTTTCTTATTATTAGAAATGTTGCTTCATTATTTTTTTTATATTTGTCTTATATGAATTAATCTTTGTCTCATGATCAGGTCAATGGTTTTGAATGTTAGTCCAATTTAAGTTTGGTTTGTTTTTAAAAAATATATATTTTTTTAATTTTATTATTTAACATCGAGTTATTAGTCTTTGACCATTATGATTTATTTTATTTTTATTTCTATGGGTTATCTCAATCTCGTATTTTAGACAACGAATTAATTTGATTAACCTATGTTAACTTAAGTTTTTTTCCTTAATGTTTCTATTTTCTCAAATTACTTTTCTTTAAATTTTATCTTTAACATTAACTTATCAAACCCAACCACTTCCCCTTTCATAGGGATTCATGCTTGAATTTTCAAAATTCAATTATGTCATTTAGTTTATATTTATTTTAATCTTGACTCTTGTTGTTTTGATAATTATTTGTGTTTATTTTATGCATTTTAAAGTTTTTTCTTCAATTTTGTTTCTTAGTATTTAATTTTTTTTTTATCCCATTTGGTCTCAGTTATTTTGATTGCTTTTATTTTTCTTTATCAATCTTGCCTTTAAAACATTTTATTTCTAGATCTATTTTTTATTTTTATTCTTTTGATTGATTTTTTTAATTTATTTTGTTTTTCAATTTAACCTCTAATTATTTTATTTCATTTATTTTTTATACTAGATTTAGTCCTTATTGTTTCAATTACTATTTATTTATTTGTTTGTTTCTTATTATTAGAAATTTTGCTTCATTATTTTTTTATGTTTGCCTTATATGAGTTAATTGTTGTCTCATGATCGGGTCAATGGTTTTGAATGTTAGCCCGATTTAAGTTTGATTTATTTTTATAAAATATATATATTTTTTAATTTTATTATTCAGCATCGAGTTATTAGTCATTGACCTTTATGATTTGTTTTATTTTTATTTTTATATAATTATCTTAATTTTGTATTCTGGACAACGAGTTAATTTGGTTAACCTATGTTGACTTAAATTTTTTTCTTTGATATTTTTATTTTTTAAAATTTTATTATTTAATATTAACTTATCAAACCCAAGTTTTATAATGTTTTTTGTTTTTATCTCTTGAGGATTATTCCAATAAAATGACGATACATATCAATGAAATTATTCCGGTTTAATCCTGGTCATCATATCGCACGAATATTTTTTTTTATTAAATTGAAAATAGATTAGCTAGCATGAGGATACCGCGTGGCACCTAGTATAATTGAGGGGGAATCGCCATCCATCAGGAGAAGAACAAAAGAAATGTACTTCCAAGAACAGGAGAGAAAAAAACCCAAGCATAAAACAACAGCTCAGTTGAGGTCAATTCCACCATACCCAAACCTCTAGACAGAGAGTTTAATCGGACAAAAGAAAAAAACAGTAGCAATCAAGAACATCAAAGAAAAAGCCACTCCTATGTGTAAAACGACAGTTGGAGTTTAGTTGCCTTATGTAAACCAAAAGCTCCCCACAAGTAGAACTCCTCGAGAAGTACCCATCTCTCTCTCTCTCTCTCTACATCTCCATCTGCCTTTTCTCCATTATTTTGGACAGACAATAATACATAGTGAGACTCTCCACTCTCCAGTCTCAAGTCAGCCAGTGTACTACAGTTTTCTGTGCTGGCATGGGCCATTGTCAAATGCCTTCTTTTCACTGCTTTTTATTCTCTTTTTTACCTCCCTCTCTCTCTCTCACCTAAAAAAGAAAAGAAAAACTAAAAAATAGTACTATCTTCCATATCTTTCTTTCTACTAGGAGTTCTATCTTCCATATCTTCCTTTCCCTGTACTTTTCTCTCCTTTTCTACAACCACAAAAACACAACTCAATGACCCACTAAACATTCACCCACCATGAATGAACTCTAGGCATTTACTAATGGAAATGGGTTCAGGTTCGGTAACCGAGTCAGCTACTTCCAATGCAACTTCTCCGCCAGCTGAGTCTGTTAATGGATTGAAATTTGGTAAGAAGATTTACTTTGAGGATCACGTGGGGGTCGGTGCTCCGGCTAAGAGCGGAACTGGGTCATCCTCATCCGGTTCCGGGTCAGGGTCATCTAGGAAGGCTCAGGGTGGACAGCACCAGCAGCCACCAAGGTGTCAAGTTGAAGGGTGCAAAGTAGATCTGAGTGATGCTAAGACTTACTATTCAAGGCACAAAGTTTGTAGTATGCACTCCAAGTCTCCTAGAGTTATTGTTGGTGGTTTGGTGCAGAGATTTTGCCAGCAATGTAGCAGGTCAGCTTGTCTATGTTTCTTTTTCTCGATGCCCTTACTTTACTTTTTTTTTTTAATTCTTTCCGTCTGTTGGGGGTTAATTTTGTTTCTGGTGGGGGTGTTGTTTTCATATTTCTTCCAAGTTATAGCTATGGAACTTTGTTATGCTCTATTATTTATGTATGGTGAATTTTCTGTTCTGTTTTATTGAGTGTATCTTTCTCTGTTTTTTTCAAGGAAAATTATTTGTTGGGGAAACCAAGATTATTTACATACAAATAGTTCATCTTCATCTTGTGGTAGATAATGTCCTCAGTTTCTTAAGCTAGCCAGGTTTTGTATTATGTTGATTGAAGTTACCTGTACTAGCTTTTCATGAATAAGTGGTAGCTTTCGTTGTTTCATCGTTGGCTTTTTTTTTTTGGTGTTAGTCAGTTTTTTTTTTTTTTTTTTGGTGTTAATCAGTTTCTTGTCATCGCAGCTAGCTATTTGTAAGTTTGTAGCTGTTGATTTTGATGGGCTTTTGGACTTTTTGAATGTAAAGAAAATTTTTAATCTTTGGTAATCTTTTGGATGTACTAGGCGACCAAATTGGTTATTTTACTGTAAATTTTTTGAATATTGGTAGTTTTGTTGGATCATCCTCGTGAGGTTTTTTGTCTTTGGATGTCTGTCATGGATTAATAATTATTCTGGAAAAAAGTAAGTACTACTGTGGGTAATGCGGCGTTTTCATAGTTACTTTTCTGGGAGTTCAGTAAGTATTCCCTTTCTGAACATTGTATCCATAAATGGTAAATGGTCCTTCCATAGGAGACAGGAAAGCTCATAAATAGATGAAGAGGTCTCATGTTTCCGAAATTGACCGTCTTGTTTAATTCTTGGATTTTCTTTTTATGGTTAAAGGAATTTGTTGTGGCAACAGAAACTACATTTTTGGTTGGGGACTTTTGGACATTAAGCTATTGAGCTTCTTCTTATTGGCAGCCAAAGTAAGAAAAACTGAAGAAACCAT
The DNA here is from genome assembly GCF_000495115.2 of Populus euphratica. Classification (NCBI taxonomy): domain Eukaryota; kingdom Viridiplantae; phylum Streptophyta; class Magnoliopsida; order Malpighiales; family Salicaceae; genus Populus; species Populus euphratica. Next base: position 606,885 of record NW_011499894.1, read on the forward strand.
CGGATACATGATGTTTGTGCTTCTGCCTTCGTTTCACAGTGCAAACAAACGTTTCGCCCATGCTCCTCAAGTTATTTTGGGCTCGATGACATGATGTAAGAAGAGGATGCATATCGACTCTGAACTAGTTATTCCACTAACTTATCTGTAGTCCTTGAGACTTCATGAATATGAAAGCGAAAGGTCAAGATAGTGTGAAATTGATGGCATTTGCTGTTCTTACACAGCATGTTCTTGCCTTAAGCACTGACAGAACGAGTTGGTGAGATTTGTCAATTTTCTACAAACAGGAAGACTTGGAGAGTCTCCTTGGGTGGAATTGTAAAGACGTTAAATTGTTGCAAATAGTGAAATTTGTCACAGAAATTGGTTTCTAACTCACAATAGTCATCTAGATGAAGTTCATGATGCTCATAAATAAGCTTCTCTTATCTACGATATCATCCTGATTGTGAGACTTTCCTCTGTCTGGAGGCAAAATATCCTCACCTTATTGTCTTCCTTTTGCTGCAAGTTCTAACGAGGACCTGCATTTCTGTTTGTTTGCCATGCTGAGCTGAAGAAATTTGAGTTCTGGGAGCTGGTATATCTGTTATTTATTGTTTTGGATGTGCATGAAACTAATGTTTAAAAGTATTCTGAAATAAAGTATTTGGTCCTGCGCTTGCTACTGTCATTGGGACCATTACATATGCATTGAATTGTAACAATTATGAGGCTATACCCAGTCATGTCTATGTCTAGTCCTGGAGATTCCAGTTTTAATATCAAATCCTGTTTGTTCCTATTGTTATATGTAGCTTGATATTGTTGGATTCCTTTCTTGATAAGAGTCTATAGCTCATATGTTGGATTCCTTTCTTAATAAGAACAACAGGATGCGTGCGATAATTGGAATTTCAATTTGAAAGAAGCTCGTTCTACTGTGTGTGGTCTGCACTTGCAAATCTTTGCCAAGTTTATAAGATACCTCTAAACTAAGGCACAACACTTCAACTTGGTAGGATAGAAGGTTTGTGCCTGCACAGTTGTGTAAAGAATTCGACTGACAGGAAAGGAGTCTTAAATCTTCCCAATTCTAGTTTCAAGTTGTTGCAAAAATCATATGCTATTGTGCTGAATCCTTGTATTGCTTGTTTGTTTACCAGTTTTTTCCCTGTGCAGAGATAGGTGGTCCTGGTGTTTTCCTATCGTTTTCAGTACTAATAGCTTTGTTAGTCTTACCCAGATTTCATCTACTTCCTGAATTTGACCAAGGAAAGCGAAGTTGCCGCAGGCGCCTAGCTGGCCATAATGAGCGACGGAGGAAGCCACCATCTGGATCGGTGCTGTCCGCTCGCCATGGCCGATTTTCTCCCTCTTTGTTCGGTGAGACATTACCTGAAGATGTCATTTGCAATGCCTCTTTAGTTTACTTTCTTCCACTTTAGCATTTAAAATTTCCATCTTTATTTGATTCTTGCAATGGCAGATAATAGCAGCAGAGCTGGAGGCCTTCTTGTGGACTTCAGTGCATATCCAAGGCATACTGGGAGAGATGGATGGCCCGCTCCAAGGTCTTCTGAGCTTGCCCCTGGGAATGATACTGCAGCCACAGGAAGGTCAATATCTCATATGTGGCAGATAAACTCCCAGAATCCTCCATCCAACCTTTGCTTGCAAGGCTCAACTGGCGGGACTGGCCTTTTCAGTTCAGGAATTCCTCCGGGAGAATGCTTCACAGGAGTTGCTGTTTCAGACTCGAGCTGTGCTCTCTCTCTTCTGTCAAATCAACCATGGGGCTCCACAAACCGAGCATCAAGTCTTGCAGTGAATGACTTGTTTAGTGCCGAAGAGGCACCCGTGGTTCAATCAACAGCTACCCATGGTGCAGCTGTCAATCAGTATCCAATCCCTTGGAGCTTCAAGAGCAATGAAGGAAGTAACAGTTCACACGAGATGTGCCCTGATCTAGGTCTCGGTCAAATTTCACTGCCTCTCAGCAGTCAACTTCCTGGTCAGCTCGAGCAGTCTCAACAGAATAGGAGGCAATACATGGACCTCGAGCATTCCAGGGCATATGACTCTTCAACCCAGCACATCCACTGGTCACTTTAAGTGGCCCTGCTTTATTGGTTATTAAAGGCTACTCGGATTAATAACTAGGAAGGTGAACTTCTGTCTGACCTTTTGTTTCGGTTAAACCCAGGATGCTTACTCTTTGGCTCTTGCCCGTGTTTTGATTGTAACATATAGACAAGCAAGGTGCTGTACTTATGCCAGCTTTAAAGTTTGCTGTCAAGAATTATCTATTATGATTGTAGGAGTCCTTCAAAGATTTTAGGCTGTGATGATGGGATCTGGAGCCGAGTTACCCTGCGCAAGGGAACTCGGTGGCTCGCGAGTTCCCATGGCAACTGGCGATTCGATTCTGTTATCTCGGAATGGATATGCCTTTAGCACGTTCTCATTTTCTGGTCTTCTGAAAGAGGGCAGACAGATAGGGATGCCTGCAATGACAGGTGATCAATTACTTCAGCTGACGAGGTTAGCATGAGTTGGACTATAGTGCTCCTACGTGATCGATATCTGCGATGTATGAGAAACGTCACAGCCACAAACACATTCCACCACTTTTCAAGATTGAACTTGATCTGAGAACTGTGTGAGGGCAGAGGAACCTCAACCTTTTAAAAAAGAAAACAAAGTTGACAGAAAAGCCATGATTTGTACTGGTTGTTTTACTAGCCTATTCCGTGGATAGTAATGATTTCAGCGCAGAAAAAAAATATTCAGGTTTTTGTAATGTCTCTGGACTTTAATTATGAATTAAATGATAGCTTAGGTTTGAAATAGAATGATATTGAAAAAAATAGATTAAAAAATTTAATTTAAAATTAATTTTGAAGAATAAAATTAATAAAAAATAAAATTATATTAAAAAATAAAATTAACTCAAGTCAACTAAATAAAATCAGGAGGAAGAATAAAATTAATAAAAAATAATATTATATTAAAAAATAAAGTTAACTCAAGTCAACTAAATAAAATCAGGATGAAAATCATGTATATAATTAGATTTAATAAATTATTTAACTTAAAAATTATTTTTTATTTAATTATACAATAATAAAAAACAAGATATTTTTTTTTGTACAAAACAATATATTTTTTAAAAGTAAAGAAACTATAATAGACATACCGGTCAAGATAACAAAGTTAGATTATTGATGATATAAGATGAAAATACCTTCTTTTATGTTTGAGTTAAAAATATTGTGAATTAATCTACTATATATATAATTAACTCAATTGAGTTCAATTCTTAAAAATAAAAAATAAATCTACTATATATATAATTAACTCAGTTGAGTTCAATTCTTAAAAATAAAAAATAACAAAATAACAAAATCTAAAAAGAAACAGCTGCGTGAATATATGCATTAAAAAAACAACAACATGCATGTGTTATCCAGCCCTTACCATTTGCTTAAACCTATTTTATTTTTTTATTTCTTAAAGAGGGGAATGACCTTTTTTTTTAAAGAAGATAGATAATATGTAGTCTGTTATTTGCATATTCCAGCGTTATAGGAAAATCTAAGGTTTTGTTTTTTCAATTAAAAACTTATTTCAATTTATTTTTAACCTAAAATACTCAAAAATCACTTAAAACAACTTGATAAACCTATCCATGTTCACAAAAATCTCAAAAAACAGTTTTAAAAACTGAAATCAACTTAAAACCAAAACTATTCCCACAGTCATATCTATCTCCTCAAGCAAGAAAAAAAAAAACACATTTAAGTCAAACTCTTCTTCTAAAATGGAACACAATGACTTAAAAATCAATATATTTTTGTTCTAAATCATCAACAATGATAAATTTCTCTCTCCACTTTGAAATTCAGTAAACCTCTCTTCTCTAACAAAAAATATTAAAAAAAATAAGAATAAAATTTTGTACTAAAATTAAATTTCAAAAAATTAAAAATACTGATTACCTAATAACTAAAGAAACTGGAGCCTAAAATGAACTTTTAAAATAAAATTCTAAGACAATATCTAATTAACCTTTTCTTTTCACTTTAGTCCCTATCTTTCAATTCAACTCTCTTTTAATAAAAACATCCAATTAAATACTAATTTATGCTCAAAAGAGCTCAATTGTGCCAAAATAATAATAATAATAATTCAAGGATGATTTTTTTATAAAAAATTAACTAATTAAATTTATAATAATTTGTGAGAGAATAAACCGTTGAAAAAATTACAATGAATTACCCACAGGGAGAAAAGGAGGATAACACAAATGGAGGACCCCGTCTATCCGTAGTTGAGGACTGGGCCTCCCTGGCTAGCATATGGCTACGCTATTTGAGTCTCTAAGGTAGCGAATTGCACAGCTCTAACTCAACAAGCTTCTCACGGGATATCCATGTCCCTCCCACGTCTCTATTAGTCCACTCTTGAGATCATCCATGGCTAAGCATATCCAGCTCCTTGGAATTTGCCTCGTCGGAGAGGAGGAAGGCAGCCAATCAATGTCTGCAACGTGGCCTTTATATAGGGGCAGCCCCCAATCGCGTGCAAAGCGGACACGCTATCCCTTTATCTTGTTCACCACTTGCAACATGACATGTCAACCACTGAAATTGTGTCCCAGGATTAATGGACTTCCAATTTAAAAGATACTTCAACATATGATGACTGTCTCAATCTGACTAAAGCATACACAAGATATTATACAAACATGTTACACAGGTAAGAGAACTAATACTTGTGATTTCTATCTTGGACATGTGTCTTGATTTAGCTGAAAATTGGCACCGAAATGCCGAAAGTGTAAACATGCATATCCAATTAACTGGATGGTGTTTAAAATCCTCTTACATGCACAAACACTCCTGCTTCTCGCATAAATTAGTAAATAGTGATCCAGTCTATGAAGAATGGTTGATATTGATGACCATAGATCTCATTCCCAGCAACATTTAAATAATACATTTGAATGATTAGGAGCCTTCCCTTTTTGACTCGATCCTCACCAAAAAGCACCATCACATATGACCGAAAAGGACAACCATTTGTGAAAATGAAAAAGAATTATACCAAACTCACTCGATTGTGAGCAAGCTCACGTGCAAGAGCAATATGCAAAGTGCAACTTGCAGATGTTGAACAAGTTTGCATTAGTGCCTCTTGCACTAGCAACATCTAGTGGTCGTCTTCGTTTATTCCAGGGCAGTTGGATAGGAGGGCTTCCACTGTTTCATACTGAAACAAACATCATGTACATGTATAAACAGTCAGAGGAGCAAGAGAAGAGGTTAGTGCCACACACTGGCGTCTTTCAAAATGTGCAAAAAACATAACCGTGCAGCCATCATTTTTTAATACTTCAGGTTCAGTGTGGATGTGGGATAACTAATAATTACACACACAGCTTACCTGAAAGCCACAAAACGGACAGTATTGATATTCATCTCTCAGTTTCATCAACAGTTCTTGCAAATCCTGCATCCAAATAAGAGCTTCATTCCATGCTCCAGAAGAAATCAAAGATAATACTTCTCAAAGTAAAGAAGACTGAACAAAATTATTATTGAAGAATTGTGAAGAAGGATATAGTTGGCAGTTGCGCAACGTCGAGGCTGGATTATTTATAATTTGTAGTCATATTGTATATAACCATATATTTGTTTCCTAGATAAGTTGCATTTATGGTCAGCTCTATGCATTCTATCAATCCCGTTAGTCAAAGCACCGAAATTTCAAAATTTGACCCATCTAATTAAATCCCAAAGGTAGACATAAATAATCTATACAAGACTGCACCAGATTTCCATTTACATGTACCTTAAGGAAAAGATAAAAAACATGAAGCATAAACCAACTCTCAAATTGACAACTAAAAACTGTACATTGTGTGTGGATAGTAAAAGAAATGAGGATTCCCCAGAGTATCAAAAAGCTGGGGAAAACAATTTTGAAGATGATGCTCTGGTCTTGAGAGAGAAAAGGCAATCAAAGATCATCTGGCCAGCATTTTCTGGAGTTTTTATACACATTTCCTAAGCCAAAAAGCAATCAATTATTATAACATTTGCGCCCCCCCACCAAAAAATATAAAAATAGAATCAATTATTTGTAACAAGGTACTTTAGTAACATCAAAGGAGTGCACATGCAAGCTTAAACAACATAGATTCTTCATAAGACATATTTATATCATCTCTGACACTTTTTCTAGATTATTGGTTAAATGCTGGGAGAAGTTAACAACCTAGCACTTATTACACCTAAAAGTGTGCGAATGTAGTTGGTGTTCAAGGCAAAACACAATAAAAATGACTATCTATCACGGCATTTTCCTTGACATGAGAATCTGAGAAGGACAAGTAAAAGGAAAAGGTTGAACCACAAAAAGTTCTTCCTAACAACAGCCCAACTGGCATGCAAATGCTGATAAAATAACTTGAACCCAGAAAAATAAATCATGGAAATCAAGATTTGGTAACTGGTTCATAAATAATTTAATCGCAAAGGAATTAACAAAACACCAGAACATTAATATACAATAGGTAAAGCTACAGCTACACCTTGTGGCTACAAAGACATTTGGCAAGTTAACACCAAAATGCATTTATGCCAATATCAAATAACATGAACTATGTGAGCTCAGGTTAAACACATTCCTCAACTAAATGCAATCCTGTTTAATTTACTAAAAAGCATAACTAACTAAATGAATGTTAAGTGCTGACAATGATTTTAGAAAATCTACCTCTTCTGTTATCTCTTCCTCTTCCTCCTCATCCTGCTCAGCATCTTCTTCATCTTCATTCTTCTTTGGTTCCACAACTTCTTTGTTCTCCAATTGATCAAGAGCTGCTTTTGCTTTCATAAAATTTACTACAACTCTCCGACTTCGCCATTGAGACTTTTGCCTTGACCCAAACTCTTCCATTAAATCCCTCTCCTTCATTCTGTTCCTTTCTGCCTCAATCTCTTCTCTCTTCCTCTTCTCCTTATGCGGTTCCTCTCTTCCAATCCCTATTCGTGTCCGCCGAATCTGAATCCCCACTGGCTCAGCTCTTCCTGAACCCTCCTTACCAAGGGCTGAACCAGGGGTGTAACCCATTTGCTTTAACAACTTAAACCCAATGTTGGATGGAGGAATTGGAGCTTCTATTCTTGCCATGGTTTGCTCATCCTCCTCTTGTTGCTTTTTCTCCCTTTCAAGTCTTCGTTGTTCTTGCCAGCTAATGTTTTTCGACTTCTTATTGAATGATTGAAAAGTTGGTGTTTCCTTGTTGATCCTCTGCACAAATGATCACAATCTCACCAAAAAACCACAAATTAAAAACATGAGTTAAAATATAGAACACTATTAGCTTGTAACTTTTCATTTTCAACACATAATATGCTTGGGAAATATATAACTGATGAAGTTACAAGCATATTCTTTGAAAAACACTCCCCATAAATATATAGTTCCAATTAAATAAATAAAGCCCATGTACTTTCCTAAACAAAACCACAAGAACACAGTTACACCCCTTTTTAGATGCAAAAACTACATTAACATAGCTATCTAAGTAAAGTTCTTTACCTTTATTTTTTTCTACATCACTCCTTCCACTAGAAAAAGAAAGCTTTACCATATAAATCTTCAACCAACAGTGCTTCGAATCAATTCAGGTTTCGAACAGGATAATCAAATTGCATTAGGGTTTTTTTTTTAATCATACAATGAAATACAAAATGCCTACTCTGAATGTCAAAAATCTCTACCAAAGCCTTGATACGATAAATTTTAAAAAAGTTCTTAAATTTGTTTCTTATAATGATAATATAAAATAAATGCTTCAGAGACTTGATTATTACAAGGAAACAACCAGATACTGACCTTTTTGGCAGAGGATTTTGCAGGGTTTGTTGTTTCAGGAGGAAGAAACTGAGACAGGTCTCCCATGTAATCTTCTTCATCTGCTTCTTCATGCTGTTTTGGTTCACTGTCTCTTTGCTTCTCTGTTGATTCTCCCATTCTTTGTTGATACACAGTGACAGAGAGCTCAAAGCACAATTTTTCAGAGGAACTATATAGGCCAATTTGGGCCCATAAAAAGACTTTTGGCAGCCCAATTCCCAAAGAGCCCAAAAAGAGTGCTACTTGATGCCACGTGTACTCAACAGCCATAACTGTCTTTGGCTGATGTGGCTGATCTCAGTTAAACACACATATGTCACGTGACCAATCACCTTCGTTATGACTCCCTCTCTCGCAGCAGCAAACAGGAAGTCAGAAACCGCTCCAAATTCCCTCCCTCTCGTTCATGTAAGAATTTTCTGCTCTGTTTGGTCACTGAGAAAACAAAAAAGGAAAAGGAAATTAAGAATCTTTCCTTCATCTTTTAATTTGTTAGTCTTTGTAGTATCCAAGCTTTAAATTCATCTTCATTTTCTCGGGAACCAAACAGGAGCCAGAGAAAAATTTGTAAAGATTTGAGTGCTTCCTGTTTGTTTATAGGCGAAAGAAAGTGATGAAATGTGGTTTCTTGGAGCTACAATTCCGAACCAGAGGCTGCACTCATGTTTTACAGTGATTGAGTTCTTGGCGATTCTTGCTTTGCAAGCTTGTGCTTCTACTAATCCTCCTGATAGTAAATCCTGTCAATTTCATTGTTAATCTTTCCTTTTTTAGTGATCTAATGAGTGTTGTGTGGTTTGTGAGAATGTTGTTTTTCGTTTTTATCCAGGAATGCATGCTCTTTCTCGTCTGTTTGCATGCTAAGAAAATGGAGAGATTTAAGGGCAGGATTTGTAATCGGAACTATTATTTAGTGACTCATCAACAGGGAATAAATTTTTCTTTTTACGTTTTTTAATTCTTTGGAAAAAGAAGAGGATAGACTCCTGACTCAATTAAGAGTTTAATGTGATTTTCTTATAAAAATAAAGATCTTAATTCAATTTTCTTTTCTTCTTCTTGGTTTTCTCAGAAACCAAACAGAAGGTCAGAGACCAAAAAACATTTTTAGCTTCCTTTCCTTTTAGCGGAAAAATGCAAGGGAGAAAATTGGCTGGAAAAATAAGAGAATAGGATGCGATTCACTATATTCTCGACGTTTCCCATTATTTTTAGGCAATCATCTTGTGTTTTAAATTAAGTCTAAAAAGTGATGATTTGGGCTTAATTGCATCATTTTGACTCGTTTTTATGTGTTTGTTTATCACTTATCACCCTACAAACTATCGACTGATTATTCTGGATATATAATCACATAGTTGTATTCTATTTTAAAGTGATTTTGTGGAACCTTATGATTTCAGTTGGTTGAAAATTGCAAATATTTACATAACTGTTCTACAAAGAACACATTGCTAATATTTGTGAAGCTAACCACCTTAGTCAAAAATGGTGGGAGAAGGTGTAGTCATCCTTTTTCACCTTAGTCAAAAATGATAGGAGAAGGTGTAGCCATCTTAGTCAAAAATTGTATGCACCACACCGCCCGCGCCCCCCCAGCTAAAGGGAAGGAGTAGATCCATGTAGGGTATCATGGACTGAATTTGCTTTTAGTAGGATGGAAATCGGTTCTATGAAGGGGCAAATTATCCTGCCTGGAAACTTCCTTTGGATAATGGATCCATTTGGAAAAATTGTAATTTTCCCTCATCGACCGAGTCGAGTGTCATTGACAATTATCTCAAGGTAAAAAGGACACAAGAAGAAAAGACGGGGCTCTGGCGGGAAAGTAAGACTGTTAAAATGAAGGTAAGTGCGTGACTAATCTTCTCAGTTTTTTCGTTGTCACACAACATTGTAGGATACTACTGCAACAGTAGGCTGATAACGTGAAAAGTTTCTGCATGTTTCTTTGACTTGTGAATGTTTCAAGGAGACTTCTTTTAGAGAAACTTGAACCGTTGTATGTCAGAAACCTTTTTACAAGAGAATCTGTGAGCTTCGGGTTTCTTTCTTTCTCAAATCCCTTGAATGTTAGCTATTTTCATGTCATTCAAACTGCATCAAATGCATCTCTAGTCAAGTTAACCATTTATGTAAGTGATAGTGGACGAAGAAGGGCTCATTCAATGTTGACCACTGATACAAACAGGCTTCTGAAAGTGCTATTGGTGACACGGCTATATTGCTCCATGAGGAACAAGTAACTGACAACACAAAGGGTGACATTTATGCGGTTGGAGTGTTGCTTTTGGAGCTATTAACAGGAAGGATGGGGCCTTTTGACAGGTCGACTTTATCCCCCCTGCCTCAACCAAATTGTCGAATAATATTCTGATATACTTGTTGTTTATTTGCTTAGAATTCTGTCTCTAACACAGCTCAAGACCGAGAAAAGAGCAATCTTTGGTGAAAGGGGCTTCATCTCGGCTACATGACAATGAGAGTTTAATTCAGATGGTTGGTCCAGGCATAAAGAACAGTCTCCTCCAAGACCCTCTCTCGGTTTGCAGATGTCGTCTCACTGTTCATTCAGGTATTGACACAAACATTTGTAAACAATTTCATCCGACTGTAAATTAGAAAAGTTGGATTTATGGAATTATTCATTGAGGTTTTCCCTTTTTTCCCCGTGAAAATTGAACGGTCTGAAGTTTAATTCAGATGGTTGGTCCAGGCATAAAGAACAGTCTCCTCCAAGACCCTCTCTCGGTTTGCAGATGTCGTCTCACTGTGCATGCAGGTAACATTTGTAAACAATTTCATCCGAAAGTAAATTAGAAAAGTTGGATTTATGCAATTATTCATTGAGGTTTTCCTTTTTTTCCCCGTGAAAATTGAACGGTCTGAGAAGTTCCTCCGCCCACCTATGTCTGAAATTGTTTCATCACTGACAAGTCTGCAAAAATTCACTTATGCAAAAAGTGGTGCAATGGAAGGTGCTGAAGGAGACCATTTTGAGAGGTCTTTCCGTTCAACTAATACCCGCTTCATAACCTCACCAACACCAAGTTACATTTCGGTTTGATTTTTGCAATCGGTCAGCTGATTCAGGAAATGATTTACTGTCAGAAGCATTGTACGAGCATGATATTTGCATTTCCAGTTAACTGCTTTTAGTACAAGATCCTTAGCAATCAAGCAATTGCTGCATGGCTTTCCATTACATGTATTATCAGTGTTAGCGTAAGGAATTAACTTCTCTGATTCATTTACTTGCTTTATTTTTAACATTTTCAATGTAGTTCTAAAAGGATTTTATTTTTTTTAAACACGTGTCATTTTTAAAATTTTCAATATTTTTCTCATGAAATCCGTGTTGATCATACTTTTTTTTTATAAATAAAATATAATAAATAAATAAAAAATATATGGACAAAAAAAATTAAATGAAAAGAAAAAAAACAAAGAACTAAAATGAATTTAGGTTACTTGTTGGATTAAGCATATGGGGGAAGATGACAAGTTTTTTCACCAAGAGCCATTAAAAAAAAAAAAAAAACCTAAAGAAAACACCCAGAAAAAAAACATACTTATATATATTGCTCATGATACATTTATATTAAAATTATAATAGCCTAGGTAGTGCTCATTATAGTAACAATAATAGAGTTATTTTTTTTTTAGTTCTGGAAGTTGAAAAGAAATCTTCACCAAAAATTTCAATACGCTTTTGATCATGCATGGTTTAAATTATGAAATGGAGCCAGTCATAGCTTTGAAAATTTATTAGGTATTTCAGTACATTGCTTTTCATAACTAGTTCGATTAATTATATTAATTAATCTTTTTTTTCGATCCTTTTTACTAACAATAAGCCTTTTTTTTTCCTTTTCTTTTTTTATCTCAATGCAAAGATATCCTCGAGTTGGTTGTGGTCTTAAGAACTCACTTATCAATACAGATGACAATAAATTATTTAAAACATTGAATCTTACCTAGAAATTCTAGCTCTTAAAAAAAACATACTCACTGACCAACCAAACAAAGCTTCCAAGAGTATGACTTCAAAATGAAAAACATTTAAAATAATGGTAATATTATGTTCTTTTTTTTTTAAACATGGTTTGAATCTTTATAATTAATCAGACATGCTTATGCTTACCATAATTGAATTATATATACCTATAAAATAAATTATATGAATTAACAAAAATATTAGTAATAAAATTGTAATATCTCATGTATTATTAAGTTTAGATTCAGGTGAAAGATTTTACCAATTAAGTACATGTCTTAAGAGATTAATGCTAAATGATAAGATTAATGCTAAATGGTAAAACTGATAAAAAATTTACTTATAGATAGGCATTTTAGATGAAAATAAAACCTGTTATATATTAATCATCCTGAGAAATATAACTTAATTGGTTAAGACTTGTATTTGCTCTCTAAAGTTTACTAGTTCAACTCCCACAAACCTCAAAATCATTTAAAATTTATATAATTATTAACTTTAAAATTTATGAAATTAATTAAGTTGTGGAATTAATTAAGCTGCATGTAAACCGACCCAGACAGTAATGATAATATATATAAACAACCTATCATGTATTAAGTTTCCACATACGTTCAGTTCTAACATTATGATTGGAATTTGACAAAATGATAGCAAAATGCTAGTTTAAGATTGTGATGCTCCAGTTGACAGCAGGAGATACCAAAAGTCTCTCGAGATTTTAAGCACCAATTCCACTACTCAACAAGGCATTGATCTCTCCGATTATATTAACAGGTCTTCCATCAAACATGGACGAAAGTGTAATCTCACAGTTTCTTCAGCTCCCTGGTTTTAACAAGAGCTGCTTCCTGCAATTGAAACAGCAATAGTTCAATTTGTTATTGAAAAACTCAACAATCAACTTTTCCATTTAATTTTCCTTTCCAAGGAATCTTCACCCAAGAATATTTGTCTGCATCTGGGAGCTCTTGTTATGACCTAAATTTAAGGTAAAACCATGAGGTTCAGTGCAATTATCCAAAGACCCTTCATCAAACATATGCAACAGGATCATGTGTTTCCAATATCTTGAAAATAAACTAGAATGCATCAATGCAACAAAAATTACAGGACGTGACCAAAAGCAAAATGTTTAATGAAATTCATCTTGTAAATTCCCCAGGCAGTTCAGGAGTTGACCATCACAATTATCACCCTGGGCAGTCTTAAGGAGCATCGCTTGTGTGTGTGTCAAGTAAACACAAGGATCCCTTTACTGTTTCCACTGCCTCCCCTACAAAATCCTGTAAGAGGAAACGTGGCACAAAGATTTTGAAATCTTACCAGAGAATGAGTAGTAATCAATCACCTTCAAGGAACAAAGACAAGTGTAGCAATGGATATTTTTTTTAGATTCAATAGTGATGAAGTTATGTAACATGTTACACAACTTCAACAACAAAAACTTAATACAATTTTCCTCTTATATTCTTATTTGAAAGAATGAAAAGAGCTGAACCAGAAAAACTGGAAGAGTTTGTAAAAGGTGATGTGAACAACTCAAAATGAAGGTATGGGAGTGACGCAAACATAACACTTCTCAATATGACAACAAATACACTTTTTTTTCCTTAAAGCTGAATCAACTTTATTTTCTGAAGAAAAGCTACCTGCTTTGGCCATGAAGAAGATACAGAATTGTGAAGTTTCATGCGTTTAGCTGCCACATCTTTTAACCCCTCTTTTAATTTCAACTCATGATGCTTCTTTGCCTCCAATGTACTGACTAGTCTGTCCAGATACCCGAAATTCAGGCTAGCACATTTGATTTAAGCATGTCAATTCATCATAAAGAAAAGCATGCCTACTTTTGGTATATTATTCATTGGATGACAAAAGCACAGCTAGATCGCAAGACCTCACTCTCTCACCTCTGGAGACTTACTAGTAAACTAAATACACATTGGTCAAAAAGCATGCCAACCTCTATTACAAAACTAATACCTTAAAAGATACGGCCATACAGTTACCAGGTGAAAAGAAAAATCAAGTTACCATATCTAATATAAACAGAACAACCAACTTCAGAAAATGAACCAGCAACCTCCCACCTCCTTTCCCAGAATATTTTTTTCACAAAAATTCCCAAATTAAAACATCAGCTTTAATGACTACCATACAACCCAAATGCTTGTTTGCAGTGTAGGTATAATTTCAAAATTTGAAAATTACAAAATGCAGCAACAGGTTCCTTCTTTAGCCTAATTACAAGTAAGACACAGTTTGGCCGGTTGGGCAGTTTATTACAGAGTTTTGCATTTCTCAAACAGGGACATTCATCACTTGGTATTTTCAAGCTTTTCACCTCAAACAGCACTATCAAAAGAATGCAACAAGGATAATTATACAGTGCTCATTAGATGCTGACCCACAGTATTTCTTCAACATAAGAGGAAATTCCACTCAGCTTATCTTGTACATCCACTCTTCTACTTTTGAAAAACTATCATGTGCAAATTTTTTTGCAAACTTTGTTTCCATGAATAAAAGCAGAAAATAACAATGGCAGAAAATGACAAAAACAATTAACATTATCTACCATTACCTTTTGGAGTTAAGAAGCATAATCAAGTCTCTTGTTTTCCCATTTGTCAACAAAGAAATGGCCAAAGAAACATCTGCCAACATTGTTTCAATAGCATCACGAGTATACTGCTGCAGCACCAAGGGAACAACTGACTGGATTTGATGTTGCAAAGACATGGTCTCTTCATTCATCAACCCCACCAATCTTTGACGCAAGAATGCTTTTATCTAATATAAATCGTTAATACCAAATATCAACAATTAATCTAGAAACTGTAATCTGTTACAAAATAAAAGTTGAAACCAGTGAGTTCCTCAGGGCTATGTTACTGCTGGATTATTCATCTCAATCCTTGAAGAAGAATATACAAAATATCACTAATACAAAAAGAAATCCCCGCAATAGTATTATCCAAACAGGTATTACCATATGAAATTAGCTATACCTTGTATAAATCATCAAGAATTTTATTCCTGTACTCTGGATCTAAAAGCTGGCTCCTGACTCCATTCCTGGGGTGTGAGTTAAAGTATTCAGAACATATGTCTGATTTTCCAGGCCCATGTTTGCCAAATTAGCATCATTGATGGCATCAACCTGAGGTGTTTCAACACTAATATCCCAAGAATTCTCTGATACAGAAATCTCAGTATGCACATTTTCTTCCTCTTTATTTAACAGTGTTTGACTGGATTCTACAGCTTCATTCAGTGAAGAGTTCTGTGAGATGTCACTTGCATTTATAATTTCATAAGGACCTAAATCATTGCCACTATCATATGTTTCTTCTACAGTACCAATATCCCAATCAATATCAGCACCATTAACAGCAATATCCCAGTCAATATTATCAGCAGCAACATCCATGTCCCCTCTCACATGGTTAGATTCATCCAAACCCAACAGAACATTTGAAGAATCAAGGATCTCAGAGTCAGCACAAATATTCAGAGATGGGGGATTTTCACGAACATCTTTCAAGTTCAACAACACAGTTCTTGAAGGTTTCTGCAATTTCACATCTAAAAACTCAGTTATGAAATTAATCAAACTCAATCTGCATAACAAAATACATAATTCATACAATGGTAAGAATATTGCAATAATCGTTAGAAAGAAAAAGCCAACATCTTTACATCCTTTTCTGTATGATCTTTGATGAAGTTGGAATTGTACTCTATCGCCTGTGACATGTTATCACTATTTATAACTTCCAGAATTCTGCTAAATGTACTTGGAAGCAATTTTGCAGTCTCTAAAAGCTCAACCCTCACATTGTTTCCCTACAGTAAGAAATGACACCACTTAATTATATCCACGTGCATACCATTTCGCTACCATCTGTGCACAGGGCCATGATCTCACCTGCAATCCAAGCTCCTGACAAGCCTCAACATATTTAACCGTTGACAAAGCTGCACTTCTTTTTATATCAGTTTTCTTGCGCTCTAGTTCTGCTAGTTGTTGCTGGAGCTTCTGCACCTGCTTTTTCTGAAACGGACTTCACACTCAAAAAAAAAAAAAAAACCACATTAAAACAGCAAAATCAGAACATTCTTCATCAAAACTACGCAGCAACCAAACCACAAGATCTCAAACTTACATTTCATAATTCACATTTTGGATTATTATTTGCGCAGCTTCACCAATCGTCTCCCAAGCACCCTGCACAATATTTAACATTTCATTCAACAATCTAACCATAAATCGATCACGCAAACAGAAAGATAACTAACAAACAAACAAACTTACAGCAGCACCTAATAGCCGGCCAAATATATTCCGGCTTTCCGAATTAGATTTCATGAGAATTTCATAAACTCTTTAGCCTCTAAGTATCCTATCCCTGGAAATAGTAATGGTAATGACACCAATTTCGTAATTATGAACAGAATAAGTAGAAAATACGGACAATAAAAATTAACAAAACGAAACGAACCTTCAGGTCTGGAAATAGGGGTCGATTTCTTTGGGGAGAGAAGCGAATTCTTTTGAAATTCGAGCTCTGACTGATGCAATTCGTTTTCTCCATTCAGCGGGGATTCGTTTTCGATCAACAAGCCATTCTTGAGGACAAAAGTGACGACGAAATTAATGTAAAACGACCGATAATGAGGAAATGAAACTCAAGTGATGGAATTCAGAATTTTACCTCCGAGACGAGAATGTGATATCGATAGGAAGGTTTCGGATGTCGTCGGGATTCTGCATTGTCATTTCGGAATTGATTCTTCTCTCGTGAATTTGTGGAAACGAGATCAAATTGCTTCTTTCTTTCAGCGTTTTTGTTTGCTGTGTGAATGCAGAGCCTGCGTGCTGTGGCATTTTCAAAATTTTAGTGCCTTGTATTCTTTTCTTTTTTTAACTTTAGGTGTACGACACAGTGCACTTTAATTAATTATCTAAAACCCTAAAGTTAATGAACAGTTGAGCCTTTAATTGCTATAAAATTTATATTATTTAAATTAATAATTTTTAAAAAATAAATTTATTTTTTATTTAATTAAACTACACTTGTTAAGGTTGTGTTTTTATATAGGTTAGTAACATCTTGTAGTGCACACTACTTTAATTGTGAGATAATTAAAAAAAAAAAATTCTAAACATATTATCAAGAGTTGATAATATTAAAAATTATATGATTTGATTTCTTGGTAATAAATAACTAATATGTAAAAAAAATTTACTCAAAATTTTTTAAATTTTATATAAAAATTAAAGTGTAAAATGTAAATAAATATCAATATAACATAAACATATTTTAAGCAACTAAAAACAAAAAAATAACATCATTAATTAAAATAAAATCTGAAAGCCTAAGTTCTAGGTGAGAAATGAAGTCCATGTAGTTGTTAATAAGTAAAAAGTAACAAATATTTGTCAATACTTTATTATTATAATGACCTGAATAACTTAGTTAAGTATTTACAAAAATATTTTATATATTCATTTATGTGTCTGGATTTTATATAAAATGAGTATGATACATACCTCAAATACTTGTCTTAAAAAGTAAATTTTTCTTTTAAGAGAAGATAAATTTAAAGCACCTAAAGCCTTCAAACTTTTTTTGGCAAGCATTAACCAAATAATTTTTTCCATCAGATTCTGCACATATATATATAACTCCCATATATATATATATATATAACTCCTAACAAATTAAAAAACTTATGCACGCATCTAATTAAACAACTTAATAACTATTATGTAAAATAATGAAAAAAAATCATCAATAATAAACAAAAATAAAATTGAGAAAACTAAGTGAAAAATAAAAATTAAGATATCTAACATCGCAACATAGTTAATTTTCCTAGTTATGTTTAATAAATTCCTCTATCAAGATGAATTTATAATAAAAAAAACATATAAAATTTGTAATAAAAACTAAAACACACAAAATTTATTGAAAAATAAATACAAAAATAATAATGAAAGGTTGCACATAACACATAAAATTTATTGACCAATAATTAAAAAAACAATACAAAGATACACATAGGAAAAATCTTATAAAAAATAAATATTAAAAAAACTAATCTACATAAAATTAAGAAAAAACCACATATAATCATATTTACCTCTTTAAAAATTAAACACAACCAATATTATTTAAGAATAATCATAATCTAATTAGAGCATAAATAAAAAATTTATTTGAAAAAAATACAAATAATATATTTTTAAAAAAATTAAAAATTAAAAATTAAAAAAAAAACAGAACCAAACCCAATAAAGCAACAACTCTCACACAAGCTTTTAGTTTTTTAAATTTTAATAAGGAGCTTTTATTTTTTAAAATTTTAATAAGGCATGTCGTCTATCCTTGAAGAGTTCAGAAAAATAACACGTTGCTTAGAAAACCTAGAATTAAGCCACTATAAAGGTAAAAAAGATGGGGTTTTTTGTTTTTTTACCTAAAATTCTATTTTAAAGATATTTTAAACCTAAAATACCTAGAGACCTTGTTAAACTAATTTATGGCCACCAAAAAGTCAACAAACCATCCTAAAACCCAAAATCCATTTGAAAACAAAAAATTCTTTTCGAGCTCAGATTTATTATTTTAGGTATTTTTAAAATGAAAAACACATAAATATAACCTCCTCATTCTTCTTGAGCTTAGATTTATTGCATGGAAGCTTTTCAAGTTTTTTTTTTTATTTCTTCCTTCCTCTTCTAATTCTTATTTTTTTTTATTTTAATTAAGTTCTAAAATTAGATTTTTTTTCTTCTCAATTTAATCCTCCTTCAATTTCTTATTGTTTTAGATTTGTACCTATTCTATAGATTTATATATTTTTTAAGATAGTTTTAAATTTAATTTCCTCTTCATTTTAACCCTTTATTTTTTTTACTTTCAAATTTGATGTTATTTGTTAACTATAAATCTTAATGAATATGTTAAATTAAAAAATTTTAAAAACTTCAATTGTGATCTAAAATATTTTGTAAAATGGATTGGGATTAGAAAAATATTTTAGCATCTTAGCACCATTTATTTTTTAATATTTAGTTAAATAAAAAATAATTTTTAAAAAATCAAGTTATTAAACTTTATGAAGTTAATAACCAGGTTTACAAATTTAGCAAGGTAACTTGATTTGTCTCGATTTATTAGTTTGGCATTGTACTTTTTTTTTTAATCAAGCTTGATTTTGGTCATTTATTTTTTTACCATATGGTTAAAAAAATGTTTTTGAACAATAAATCATGTTATTGAACCTCAAAAATCCATGCACCTATTAGATTTTTAGTTTTGTTAGGTTTAACTTTTATTTTTTAAAATAATTTTTTATTTTATTTTTTTATATTGAGTTATTTGAAAATTGAGTTTCATAATTTCTTTCATTTTATTTTTACTAAGTTTTCACAGTTTATATATATATATATATTGTTCTATGGTTGATGCCTTCATACTCAATTTAATTTGAAATTTAGCTAAGAAAATAATGTTTCCATATAGAAATAATAGATTTTTTAATTGTTTTATCCATAATTTTTGTTTTTTTTAAAGATTTTTTCCTTGTATTTTCTTTATATTTAACATATGTTAATTTTTTTCAATATTTTACTATAGCAATGGCAAATCCATAATTTTTGTTTTTTTAAAAGATTTTTTCCTTGTATTTTCTTTATATTTAACATATTTATCACTTTACACTTGATTACAAATTTATAACTATTTTTTTGTTCTCATCTTTTTGTTTTTGTTTTTTTTTATTTTTTTAAATTATTTTTTTATACTTGAAATATTTATCACTCTACACTTAAATTATTTACATTATTTTTGTGTAATTTTTACTTTATATATTTTTTAAACTTATTAGTAGTAGTAAATCTAAAAGGTACGGGGATTTTATTGTGCGTAATGCATTGTAGATCCTTTTTATTTATGTAGCTCTTGTTGTACCAGATTATAAGTTAATTTTGGCTAATTTGTGGTGAGATTAAAAGAAAAAAATAAATAAATAAAAGCGGGAAATATGGATGCTTGTTGAGAACTCTAGGATGAAAAACCAAATTTATCCTTGAAAGCAAAACCAATAAATGTTGCTTTAGGGGCTAATTCTGTAATTTCACAACGGTCAATTTGTTTTGACCAGCAACAACTTTTCATTTTATGATACATAATAAAATGACCCTTATGCCCTTATTTTCAAAAATTAGAATTAAAAAAAAAAGAATTAAATTAATGTCTCAATGATACCTTTATCCAAAACGATATCAATTAATTTAACCTTTACTGTCATTAAACCTATTAAAGTGTGTAATGTCATGAAGACGAATTCGATTTATTTTACCCACTTAGTATTTTACGTGATCATTAAACTATCTTTTGTTTCTACTTTGGATTAATATTCCACTCTCGATCGTCGGGTTTTGCTCTCCCAACTTTCCAGAGCTTATTTATTGAAGCCACCGGTTCCCATATTGTTTTGGAACGACGGCGACGATGTACTTGTAATTTTTTATGCACATTTTACGACCCACAGCTTGATGTACTTGTAATTTTTTATGCACATTTTTGGGTAACTTAAAAGGACTGATATTTATTGATCGTTGAAAGACTGTGATGTAAGTTTGTTAGTTTATTGATCGTTGAAAAGACTGTGATGTTTATGTTAGCTGGGCAGTAGAAGGTCGTTGCCAGCAACCCACGACGGAAAATAACTATATATAAACTTTAGGGTAGTTCAATTGGTTAATTATTCAGATTTTAGATTTATTTTTTAATAATTATTAATTTAAATCTTCTCAGATTACTGAAAATATATATAATTATTAATTTTAAAAATCAAAAAATATATATAATAATTATAGATTTGTAAGCATGCGAGAATGCATATGTATACTTTTGCATGGAAAATTAACTACAGTATCTTATGTGATTTATATTTTGCTGGTGAATGAAATATATTTATAATTTGTGAAATGATATTGTAAAAAGTACTGAGAATTGAACAACTTATTAAAAATAAAATTCATTCTAATTTTAGCATTGAAAAAGCTGGGTCATGACACATAATTTTTAGTTTTTTCTACAAAAGAAACAATTATTTAGATTTTTTTATTTTTATTTTCTTTACATTTGATATATTTATCATGGTATATTTATAACCATTTTTTTTGTCTCATCTTTTTTTTTTTAGTTTTTTTTACTTTCTTTTAAAAAAATATTATTTTTTATTTTTTATACTTGAAATATTAACTTATCACTCTACACTTTACTCATTTACACCATTCTTTTGTAGTTTTTTCTTTAGATTTGTTTTAAAAAAATTATTATTACATGAAAATATAAAAGTTAGGGGGAATCCATTGTGCAACATACAATATGGATCCCCTCACAAAACATACAATGTGGATGCACTGTTGACAATGTTTTTCTCATTCATTTTATTTACATAACTTTTATTGCACCAATTTATAAATGAATTTAGGGGAGTGTGGGATTAAAGAAAAGTGACTAAAATAAATAAATAAATACAAAAGTAAGAAGAATGAATGTCTTTTGAGAACTTTACAATGAAAAACTAATTTTGTCCTCGAAAACAAAACTAATAAATGATGCTTTTGAGGTTGAGGTTTGTTTGTTTTACATTTTAAAAATATTTTTAAAAAATTAAAATATTTTTATTTGTTTTAAATTAATTTTTTTTAATATTTTCATATTATTTTAATATACTAATATTAAAAATAATTTTTTTAAAATAAAAAATTATTTTAATATATTTCCAATAAAAAAAATATTTTAAAAAGCAATCACTATCATATTCTTAAATATCCTCCAATTCTATAATTAATTCATTATGTTCCATTTATCATTCAAGAATTTAAAAGGTGCAATAATAATATCTTTTTATTTTATGAAGTATTGTAAAATGACGCTTATCCTTTTATTTTCAAAAATTAAAATTAAAAAAAAAAAGAATTAAAATGATACCTTTATCTAAAACGATATCAATTAATTTAACCTTCGCTGTCATTAAACCTATTAAAGTGTGTAATGTCATTGAGACGAATTCGATTTATGTTATCCAGTTAGTATTTTACGTGATCATTAAACTATCGTTTGTTTCTACTTTGGATTAATATTCCACTCTCGATCGTCGGGTTTTGCTCTCCCAACTTTCCAGAGCTTATTTATTGAAGCCACCGGTTCCCATATTGTTTTGGAACGACGGCGACGATGTACTTGTAATTTTTTATGCACATTTTTGGGTAACTTAAAAGGACTGATATTTATTGATCGTTGAAAGACTGTGATGTAAGTTTGTTAGTTTATTGATCGTTGAAAAGACTGTGATGTTTATGTTAGCTGGGCAGTAGAAGGTCGTTGCCAGCAACCCACGACGGAAAATAACTATATATAAACTTTAGGGTAGTTCAATTGGTTAATTATTCAGATTTTAGATTTATTTTTTAATAATTATTAATTTAAATCTTCTCAGATTACTGAAAATATATATAATTATTAATTTTAAAAATCAAAAAATATATATAATAATTATAGATTTGTAAGCATGCGAGAATGCATATGTATACTTTTGCATGGAAAATTAACTACAGTATCTTATGTGATTTATATTTTGCTGGTGAATGAAATATATTTATAATTTGTGAAATGATATTGTAAAAAGTACTGAGAATTTAACAACTTATTAAAAATAAAATTCATTCTAATTTTAGCATTGAAAAAGCTGGGTCATGACACATAATTTTTAGTTTTTTCTACAAAAAAAACAATTGTTTATATTTTTTTCTTTTTATTTTCTTTACATTTGATATATTTATCATGGCCTATTTATAATCATTTTTTTATCTCATCTTTTTTTTAGTTTTTTTACTTTCTTTAAAAAAATATTATTTTTTATTTTTTATACTTGAAATATTAACTTATCACTCTACACTTTACTCATTTACACCATTCTTTTGTAGTTTTTTCTTTAGATTTGTTTTAAAAAAATTATTATTACATGAAAATATAAAAGTTAGGGGGAATCCATTGTGCAACATACAATATGGATCCCCTCACAAAACATACAATGTGGATGCACTGTTGACAATGTTTTTCTCATTCATTTTATTTACATAACTTTTATTGCACCAATTTATAAATGAATTTAGGGGAGTGTGGGATTAAAGAAAAGTGACTAAAATAAATAAATAAATAAATATAAAAATAAAAAGAATGAATGTCTTTTGAGAACTTTACGATGAAAAACTAATTAATGCTTTTGGGGTTGAGATTTGTTTGTTTTTACATTTTAAAAATATTTTTTAAAAATTAGAATATTTTTAAAAAATTAAAATATTTTTTTTGTTTTAAATTAAATTTTTTTGATGTTTTCATATTATTTTGATATACTAATGTCAAAAATAAATTTTTAAAATAAAAAAATTATTTTAATACATTTCTAATAAAAACTATTTTAAAAAATAACCGTTATTATATTCTTAAATATCCTCTAATTCTATAATTAATTCATTATGTTCCATTTATCATTCAAGAATTTAAAGGGTGCAATAAATACAATAACATCTTTTTATTTTAATTTTATGAAGTATTGTAAAATAACCCTTATCCTCTTATTTTCAAAAATTAAAATTAAAAAAAAAAGAATTAAAATGATACCTTTATCTAAAACGATATCAATTAATTTAACCTTCGCTGTCATTAAACCTATTAAAGTGTGTAATGTCATTGAGACGAATTCGATTTATATTACCCAGTTAGTATTTTACGTGATCATTAAACTATCGTTTGTTTCTACTTTGGATTTATATTCCACTCTCAATCATCGGGTTTTGCTCTCTCTTAATTATTCGTCGAAGCCAGCAGTTCCCATATTGTTTTGGAACGACAACGACCCCCATTTTGATATACTTGCAATTTTTGTCGCCCATTTTTGGGTAACTTAAAAGGACTGATATTTATTGATCGTTGAAAGGCTGTGATTCTTGTTTGTTAGTTTATTGATCGTTGAAAGACTGTGATGTGTATGTTAGTTGGGCAGTAATAACTACATATAATGAGATTCCCCCTCCTCTCTCTTGCGTAAACAAAGCACTCATAGCCTGACAGCCATGATCCTGATGCACAGAGCGTTGAATATTGTGTTTCCTCTTGCAATGCTCATTTTACTCCTGATAATTCTACCACCTTATCTTGTGTTCAAGTTGCTGAGCTACATTAAAAGATCCATATTCAGTGAAAATGTGGCCGGAAAAGTTGTTCTCATCACTGGAGCATCTTCCGGCATTGGTGAGGTCTGTATCAATCTCAACGCATTTAGAGTTTGAGGGTTTTTTTCCTTTTTTGCCTCTACTTGATATACATACATACATACATATACATATATATATATATATGGTATTAATAATGGTGTTATTGTTTTTGTCTATGGCCTCAAATTAAGGATCTTGCTTACGAATATGCTGTAAGAGGAGCTAGATTGGCCCTTGTTGCAAGAAGAGAAGACCGTCTTAGAGCAGTAGCTGATAAAGCCCGTAATCTGGGTTCGCCAAATGTTTTTCATGTCCGTGCGGACGTTTCTAAGGTTGAAGACTGCAAACGAATCATTGATGAGACGTTGAACCACTTTGGCCACCGTAAGTCGACTACGTGCATATATCACTTGCAAATACTTTAGATGACATATTAAAGTTCCAGTTAATTTCCAGCAAATGCTTTATGATATCTAAAAACTGTCAAAAAAAAAATGGTAAGATAAAAATGTATTAACTAAATATACAATAACAAAAACGATTTGCGTAAATATTTTCTACTCTTAAGATATTAGAAGGGTAAACTTGTGGTTTTATAAATTAATTTTATATGCCACGCATAATTAGAAAAACATATATTTTGTTCAGAATAATGAGGAAAGGACTTAGTAAAGATCTAATTAAATATTAATGATAGGATAGGTACAATTATACATGCAAAGACTAACTTGAAATATATATATATCTTGTTCGGAGTAAGGAGCATTTTTGACATTAAAATATGTACGTGTAGGTTATATTCGGAGTAAGGAGCATTTTTTACATTAAAATATGTACGTGTAGGTTATATTACTTTTTTTTTTTTTGTAAGATTTTATTAGAAAATTGATGGAAATACATGTAGAGAAGACTACTTTACTTGGAGATTGAATATCTTAAGAAAAATAAAATCTAATTATATTACTATAGATAGAGTCATTTATCAAAAAAACAAAGTAATATGGTTTTTTTCTTTAGTTATGAAAATTAAATATATCTAGCACTAATTGGTACAAGGAATGCTTGTTTTGTTACATCTAAGTATCTCTGGTATGACTATCCCGTTCTAGAAATTTACTTTGTGTCTTGGCATCAAAACAAGGCATCAGACATTAATTTGTTGGCGAAGACGATAATTAATTTTGTTAGTTTTGATATCGCTCATGGCTTCTGGGTTCTGCACTGCAGTTGATCATTTGGTTAATAACGCTGGGATTTCTCAAGCTGAGTATTTCGAAGATTGCACTGAAGTCTCTGATTTGACTCATATTATGGTATGAATCATCATCAACATGCCAGCACCCTTGGAAAACTGGATTTCTTATTGGTTCTAGACTTCTATCAAAACACTATATTATCAATAAAAATATTTAATAATAAATTAACAATATAACACCACACTCTCCTTCTGCTCTGATAGGATGTAAATTTCTGGGGCTCAGCATTTTGCTCGCGTTTTGCCATTCCACATCTAAAGAGAAGCAAAGGGAAAATTGTTGTGATATCATCGGTAGCTCCTTGGTCACGAACACCAAAATTAAGCGTCTACAATGTATGTAAAATCCCAATTAGTAGTACTTGCTTTCCTTGATCAATTTCCCGTCTCTTTATTTGCTTTTCTGATTTTTAGTGTTTATCCTTGGCGACTTCAGGCAAGTAAGGCGGCTTTAATAAGCTTTTATGACACCTTGAGGGTTGAGATCGGTTCCCATATTGGTATAACAATCGTGATGCCTGGGTTGATCGATACAGAAATGACCTCACCTTCTTCACTAGCCAAGGTAAACAATCCAATAAATTAACTAATTTTTGATACGTACGTAAGTGTTAGTGCTCGTAATTTAATTGAATATTAATAATGAGTTTTCCTTTGTTTTCTATTGTGTCAGATGAACAATTGAATGTTTATATATATATATAATAATTGAAATTTTATATAACAGCTAGTGTTAAAAAAAATTAGCCAACTAGAAAAAAAAATGTTTGTGTGCATAAAACGAAAGAAAAAAAAAGAGCTTTATACCGAACTGAAAAACCAAGGAAAATAACTCTCAAAATTTTAATTTGTGTATTTGTATATAGATCCCGGCCTGAACATTTAGTGCTTCAGCGGGGGCCAAAAATCGAATCAAAATTTAAAACGATAGCTATATTGCAAGCCTGAAACGGCAAGATGGTCTTGTTGGATATCACTCCACAATTAAAGTGTTATAAATTATTAAATTGAACTCGATTTCCAGCACCTCTTTTCCTTATATAAAAATTATAAGAAATTTACTATATATTTGGAACCCACAAACTAAGAGAACGAACAGTCAAAAGAAAAATCAATGGCCTTTTACATTCTTCTTGCTAAGTTCTGATTGTTATTAATAATACAAAACCTTTTATGTTCTTGTTGTTATTGTTTGATTATTATTGTTGTTGTTAAACTTGTTGCCATTAGACAGTGTTGTTTTTTAAGGAAACATGAGATAATTATGTTTTTTTATGTTTGTTAGTTCATTCAAAAAATTATTTGAGGTTTTATATTTAATTTTTTTTGTTAATTGGTCCATATACGTTCTTTAAAAATGATCAATTGAGTATATTGTTTCCAAAAATATCATCTCAAGAGAATTTTTAAAATATGATTCATCCATTTATACAAGCAGCTCAAGAAATTATATTTCTCAAAAATATATATTTTAAATTATACAATAGCAGATTCAGCCAATTATTGTATATAAAGTTATAAATTTGGGCGTGTACATAATCTATCTTGCATCTAGCATATTCGTTGTTGAGTTTTATTATCTTTTTGAAGGAAGGGTTATTTTTATAATATTATTTTTCATATTTAATTTACTAGTTTTAGTGAATTTATTTTCTTTCTATTTTTTTTTCCATCTTGGGTTTCATGCCAACACTTTCAAAAAATCAAACATGTTATATCTATTTGTATTTGTATTAAATTTGGTATTTATTT
The DNA here is from genome assembly GCF_000495115.2 of Populus euphratica. Classification (NCBI taxonomy): domain Eukaryota; kingdom Viridiplantae; phylum Streptophyta; class Magnoliopsida; order Malpighiales; family Salicaceae; genus Populus; species Populus euphratica. The sequence goes on from NW_011499894.1 coordinate 634,104, forward strand.
TTTTATTGCTATTTATTTTACTTTTAATACTTTTTTTAAGTTGATTTTCTTTCAATTTTATCCTTTGATATTTTATTTTATTTTTTATATCTAATTTGATCTTATTTTTTATTGTTATTTTCCTTTATCTTTTTCTTGATTTATCTTATTTTTTTTATCTAGTCCCTTATTATTTTTTTCATTTTATTTTTATACCAAATATGAATCTTATTGTTTTGATTAATATTTGTTTTGTTTTTAATTTTTTGATGAATATAAATTTTGCTTCATTATTTTTTAATGTTTTTCTTCTTTGAGGTAACTCGTTCATTTAACTCAGATCATGAGTTTTGAAAATTAATTTGGTTTAAATTTAGTCTTTAAAATTTTTTTAAAAACATTTTGTTCCTCGGCATTAGATTATTGGGCCTATATTTTTTTTATTTTTTTTTTTTAAGTTGGGTTACACCGATCTCGTATTTCAGGTTGCGGGTTAATCAAGTTAACTCGGGTTGACTTAGATTTTTTTCAATGTTTTTTAAATTAATTTTTTTTAATCTTATCTTTTATCATTTAGTTTGCCTAAAAGTTTACCACTATTTTTTTATTCAATTTTTTTTATGCAGGCTTATTCCAATCTCATCAATTTAATTTATTGACTCGGGTCATATTTTTTTATTTTTTTTACATAATGTTTTTCAAATAATCCTTCAATCTTTGCTTTGCTGGTAATTAAGCTACGAGTTTTTTTTTTCTTTTTTTTTTATGAGATTATCTCATTCTTATTTAATATTTGCTTTGTTATCAAATAAAATCATTGAAATCTTTTAAGAATATTTAGAAGTATACTTTTTGTAATATTGAAAAACATTTATTTTTTTATTAGTCATTTTTATTTTTTTATTGTTGTTTTTTTTATAATATTTATCTAAATAAAAATATTATCCGCATCATTCACACATATACTTTTTATTATATTTATGGAACATTATATATTATGAATGGTAGCAACGTCACTAAAAAAAAAAAAAAGATGAATAAATTTACGACCGCACATGTACTAAATTTAAATGTCTATATGAGGCTGCCAAGGCTGGTATTTTTATCGAGTTTTGATTCCGAAGCCAGATCGTGCTAGCCGGCAATCACATTCAGCCAACTAGATAAGCCAAAACTTCAACTAATTAATTGTTTCCAAGTTCCCCAAGAGAGGCATAAAAACTCGATTTCCTATCTCATTTCAATTTTCAACGGAACATGGCAATGACCTCGATTCACAAATTGTTGAATGTAGTGTTTCCTCTTATGATAATCATTTCAATCCTAGTTATCATACCGCCATACCTTGTGTTCAAGTTGCTAAGTTACATAAAAAGATCTATGTTCACTGAAAATGTGGCTGGAAAAGTTGTGCTCATCACTGGAGCATCTTCTGGCATTGGTGAGGTCTGTATCAGTCTCTATTTTTTCCCCTTTTTGATAGATTCGCATGTGTACTGAATAGAACACCCCCACTGGGCTCATGATTTTCTAAGATAAATTTTAATATGACTCGATGAGCAACATCTACTGCTATATCTGATATTGATAATATTTCTATTGTATTGTATGTGGAAAAAAACAATGGGTCTTGCATACGAGTATGCTAGACGAGGAGCTAGATTAGCCCTTGTTGCAAGAAGAGAAGACCGTCTTAGAGAAGTCGCCGATAAAGCCCATGAGCTGGGTTCACCGGAGGCTGTTGTCATCCGCGCTGATGTTGCCAAGGTTGAGGATTGCAAACGAATTGTAGATGAGGCAGTGAACCACTTCGGTCACCGTAAGTATCCAAGCAAAGAATGGTTTCTCGGACGTTGTTATCTGCCAATTATGCCTGATAATTCTTTTAAGCTGTAACATGTCATGGTCTTTTTTCTTCTTTAACAGTGGATCATTTGGTTAGTAACGCCGGGATTTTGCGGGCTGAGTTGTTCGAAAATTGCAAGCTGTCTGATTTCGCTCCTATCTTGGTAACTTTAGCATGAATAAATTTTATTACTTGGAGTCAATATTAACACAACCTTAGGGTATTTCTGTACCCAAAATCCAACAGATCCCTACATCATATAATATTCAAATGGGACTTCTCCAGAGAAAACGGTAACGAGGGAAGCAAGAAAAATTTCATGTGAATTTTTTTTTTCTATGATGAAATTCCCCCAGGGAATTTGTTTAAGTTTACAGAGTGTGTCTGGGAGTAAGAATGCATTAATTTTTAGTTCTAAGCCTGTCCAAATGATAGTTTTTTTAAACTATTATCATAAAAATAACAACATTCAATTTCCATCCTTGTCTCAAGATGTCAATTTCTTGGGGGCAACATATTGCGCTCGCTTTGCTATTCCAGTCCTGAGGAAAAGCAGAGGGAAGATTGTTGCGATTACATCAGTGGCAGCTTGGGTACCAACTCCAAGGGCAACCTTCTACAATGTATGCATATCCCTAGCTAGTTTATGCAATTCTAATGACCAGTTTCTCATTTCCGATCACTAACGATGGATCAATTGCAATGACTTCAGGCAAGCAAGGCAGCCTTGGTAAGCTTTTATGAGACACTCAGAGTTGAATGCGATTCCCATATTGGTATAACAATAGTGCTTCCAGGATTGATCGAGTCAGAAATGACTGTGCCTGATTCACTGTCAAAGGTAGGCCATTAGCCAAGTAAATAACAAGAATATTCACCATTTTTAGGAAGTTCACTACTGACTGTGATCTATATATAGTTTCAAGCCAAGTTTCTCCCACCGATTGAGTCAACAAGACAATGTGCCGAAGCAATTGTGCATAGCGCTTGCCGTGGTGACATGTACTTGACAGAGCCATCTTGGTCGAGTTCTCTTTTCATGCTCAAGCTGCTATGTCCTGAATTATTTGACTGGTTTTATCGTTGGAATTTTATGAGTGGATCTAAGATTGATCAGCTGTAAACAATGAAAACCTGAAACAACCATCTTCTGAAAATTGACGAGCCAAGTGCACTGTGATGTTTTGTATCTTGTCTTTTTAAGCTCGAAGAAAATTTTCCTAGCTTTCGAGGGCAATATTAGATGCTGTTACAAGATTATATAATAAAGTTAGAAAATTAAAGTGTTCTTCAAGAAATTATTAGTGTTGATCCCACCATAATAATTAAGAGATTAGATGATAATCTCCGGCAAGTAACGAGGGAGGCAGCTGGCTAATTAATTAAATTGTTATGGGTTGAGTAAATTAATGGCCCGTGACTGGCTGATTAATTAAATTGTAATACCACGTGGCAGCAACCCTTTGCATCTGGGCCATGCCAGCAAATCAAACTTAAATTCAAGAAGGTACCTCGATTTTTAATCATAAGACATTGTCTTGGTTATTATTATTATTATTATTATTGAATACAGATCCAACTTAAATTAAGCCACTTCATTTGGGATTTTATCCATTGAAGTTCAATGATGAATTTACAAACTTTAAATGGGCATGCAGAAATCTACTTTTTAAAGTTTTCATATATTATATTTCACTCGTCTTTGTTTTTACTATATTAGATTTGATTCTTTGACGTTGTTGTTCCACGAATGTTCTTTTCGTTTTACAATTTTCCTATTACAGAACAAGAAGTCACAATGAAGTGAAATCGCAATTGAAGGCATTAATCCAACTTAAATTAAGCCACTTCATTTGGGATTTTATCCATTGAAGTTCAATGATGAATTTTCAAGCTTTAAATGGGCATGCAGAAATCTACTTTTTAAAGTTTTCATATATTATATTTCACTCGTCTTTGTTTTTACTATATTAGATTTGATTCTTTGACGTTGTTGTTCCACGAATGTTCTTTTCGTTTTACAATTTTCCTATTACAGAACAAGAAGTCACAATGAAGTGAATTCGCAATTGAAGGCATTACAGTATTAGATGTTGTTAGAAAATCACAGATCAATAAATTAATTTCTCAAAAGTAAATTGTTTTTAGAGAAATTATGAGATATGTTCAGTGTACGTGTGGATCTTATCACTGGATCTCACCATTACAAGAAATCTAAATCTTCTCTTGGAATATTGTACACCAAGAGAGGTCACTATGTACTACAAAAGTAATTCAGAATGGTTTTTTTTCTTTTATACTTCAGTTTTTTCTTAATGTTTTTACCAATTAATTTTTTTATTTATCCTTTAACATTACAATAATTTGAGTTTGGGTTTTTCGTGGATTGTTTTGCATGCCTAATCACAAGATTTTGAAAAAAATATCTCATTGCTTGGTTGATGTTTAATTTAGAAAAATAGATCTTAATTATATTAGCTTAGAGAAATTAAAATTTGGGAATTGAATTTGAAGCTTTACCAAGTATCAAGCCCCTTAGATTTTCTTCCATTAAGGACTAAGTTGAACGAGCAGGTAAAACTTCAAGCAATTCTTTTTCGGTTACCCAACTTCTTCTTTTTTTAATTTGATCCTTCCAAGTTTATTTTTTTAAATTTAAATTTCGTCCTTTTTTTATTTAGGTCATTTTATAAAATTATTTAGGTCAGTTTATACATGTTTGTTGATGGCTGGGAATGTGATAGACGTGGGTCTACAACTATGCTTGGCTTTGGTCCAGTGTACGTGGCTGACGAGGGGGGAAAGCTAAGGCATGTTGTCGTTGTGGGGGGAAGAGTGATAGTGGCTCTCCCTTGTAGGTTGTGGTTTAAAAGATGAGAAATGATGGCAGTCGCTTTCGGGTGTAGATGATGGCTTACGAAATGGTAAAATGATGGCAATTTTGATAGTAGGGGTAACTGGGTTTCAGTATTGAGTTGCTTGGAGAGGGAAAGAGGCTGGTATGTAGATATGGTAGGATGGTTATAGAGTTGGTGCGGTGGCTAGGTTTTGGGTTTGTGGTTTTGGTGGCTAGGGTTTAGGTGTGGAAGAAGGTGAGCAATGTTTTTTTCTAGCCTCTTGTCCCCTTTTTTTGTTCAAGACAAGGAAAAGGTTGTCTCCATTTCAAGTCTCTGTAAATAAGAGCAGTTGACTAAGACTTGCAATTGAGAGAGAGAGAGAGAGAGATTTGGCCTGGATTGTTCTAGGATAAACAAAATATTATGATATTTTCGTTATTTGGAGTCAACAGGGGCACTTTAGCTATTAAATTGTTAAACTAATTTATGGCCACCAAAAAGTCAACAAACCATCCTAAAACCCAAAATCCATTTGAAAATAAAAAATTCTTTTCGAGCTCAGATTTATTATTTTAGGTATTTTTAAAATGAAAAACACATAAATATAACCTCCTCATTCTTCTTGAGCTTAGATTTATTGCATGGAAGCTTTTCAAGTTTTTTTTTTGATTTCTTCCTTCCTCTTCTAATTCTTATTTTTTTTATTTTAATTAAGTTCTAAAATTAGATTTTTTTTCTTCTCAATTTAATCCTCCTTCAATTTCTTATTGTTTTAGATTTGTACCTATTCTATAGATTTATATATTTTTTAAGATAGTTTTAAATTTAATTTCCTCTTCATTTTAACCCTTTATTTTTTTTACTTTCAAATTTGATGTTATTTGTTAACTATAAATCTTAATGAATATGTTAAATTAAAAAATTTTAAAAACTTCAATTGTGATCTAAAATATTTTGTAAAATGGATTGGGATTAGAAAAATATTTTAGCATCTTAGCACCATTTATTTTTTAATATTTAGTTAAATAAAAAATAATTTTTAAAAAATCAAGTTATTAAACTTTATGAAGTTAATAACCAGGTTTACAAATTTAGCAAGGTAACTTGATTTGTCTCGATTTATTAGTTTGGCATTGTACTTTTTTTTTTTAATGAAGCTTGATTTTGGTCATTTATTTTTTTACCATATGGTTAAAAAAATGTTTTTGAACAATAAATCATGTTATTGAACCTCAAAAATCCATGCACCTATTAGATTTTTAGTTTTGTTAGGTTTAACTTTTATTTTTTAAAATAATTTTTTATTTTATTTTTTTATATTGAGTTATTTGAAAATTGAGTTTCATAATTTCTTTCATTTTATTTTTACTAAGTTTTCACAGTTTATATATATATATATATTGTTCTATGGTTGATGCCTTCATACTCAATTTAATTTGAAATTTAGCTAAGAAAATAATGTTTCCATATAGAAATAATAGATTTTTTAATTGTTTTATCCATAATTTTTGTTTTTTTTAAAGATTTTTTCCTTGTATTTTCTTTATATTTAACATATTTATCACTTTACACTTGATTACAAATTTATAACTATTTTTTTGTTCTCATCTTTTTGTTTTTGTTTTTTTTTATTTTTTTAAATTATTTTTTTATACTTGAAATATTTATCACTCTACACTTAAATTATTTACATTATTTTTGTGTAATTTTTACTTTATATATTTTTTAAACTTATTAGTAGTAGTAAATCTAAAAGGTACGGGGATTTTATTGTGCGTAATGCATTGTAGATCCTTTTTATTTATGTAGCTCTTGTTGTACCAGATTATAAGTTAATTTTGGCTAATTTGTGGTGAGATTAAAAGAAAAAAATAAATAAATAAAAGCGGGAAATATGGATGCTTGTTGAGAACTCTAGGATGAAAAACCAAATTTATCCTTGAAAGCAAAACCAATAAATGTTGCTTTAGGGGCTAATTCTGTAATTTCACAACGGTCAATTTGTTTTGAGCAGTAACAACTTTTCATTTTATGATACATAATAAAATGACCCTTATGCCCTTATTTTCAAAAATTAGAATTAAAAAAAAAAAGAATTAAATTAATATCTCAATGATACCTTTATCCAAAACGATATCAATTAATTTAACCTTTACTGTCATTAAACCTATTAAAGTGTGTAATGTCATGAAGACGAATTCGATTTATTTTACCCACTTAGTATTTTACGTGATCATTAAACTATCTTTTGTTTCTACTTTGGATTAATATTCCACTCTCGATCGTCGGGTTTTGCTCTCCCAACTTTCCAGAGCTTATTTATTGAAGCCACCGGTTCCCATATTGTTTTGGAACGACGACGACCCACAGCTTGATGTACTTGTAATTTTTTATGCACATTTTTGGGTAACTTAAAAGGACTGATATTTATTGATCGTTGAAAGACTGTGATGTAAGTTTGTTAGTTTATTGATCGTTGAAAAGACTGTGATGTTTATGTTAGCTGGGCAGTAGAAGGTCGTTGCCAGCAACCCACGACGGAAAATAACTATATATAAACTTTAGGGTAGTTCAATTGGTTAATTATTCAGATTTTAGATTTATTTTTTAATAATTATTAATTTAAATCTTCTCAGATTACTGAAAATATATATAATTATTAATTTTAAAAATCAAAAAATATATATAATAATTATAGATTTGTAAGCATGCGAGAATGCATATGTATACTTTTGCATGGAAAATTAACTACAGTATCTTATGTGATTTATATTTTGCTGGTGAATGAAATATATTTATAATTTGTGAAATGATATTGTAAAAAGTACTGAGAATTTAACAACTTATTAAAAATAAAATTCATTCTAATTTTAGCATTGAAAAAGCTGGGTCATGACACATAATTTTTAGTTTTTTCTACAAAAGAAACAATTATTTAGATTTTTTTATTTTTATTTTCTTTACATTTGATATATTTATCATGGTATATTTATAACCATTTTTTTTGTCTCATCTTTTTTTTTTTAGTTTTTTTTACTTTCTTTTAAAAAAATATTATTTTTTATTTTTTATACTTGAAATATTAACTTATCACTCTACACTTTACTCATTTACACCATTCTTTTGTAGTTTTTTCTTTAGATTTGTTTTAAAAAAATTATTATTACATGAAAATATAAAAGTTAGGGGGAATCCATTGTGCAACATACAATATGGATCCCCTCACAAAACATACAATGTGGATGCACTGTTGACAATGTTTTTCTCATTCATTTTATTTACATAACTTTTATTGCACCAATTTATAAATGAATTTAGGGGAGTGTGGGATTAAAGAAAAGTGACTAAAATAAATAAATAAATACAAAAGTAAGAAGAATGAATGTCTTTTGAGAACTTTACAATGAAAAACTAATTTTGTCCTCGAAAACAAAACTAATAAATGATGCTTTTGAGGTTGAGGTTTGTTTGTTTTACATTTTAAAAATATTTTTAAAAAATTAAAATATTTTTATTTGTTTTAAATTAATTTTTTTTAATATTTTCATATTATTTTAATATACTAATATTAAAAATAATTTTTTTAAAATAAAAAATTATTTTAATATATTTCCAATAAAAAAAATATTTTAAAAAGCAATCACTATCATATTCTTAAATATCCTCCAATTCTATAATTAATTCATTATGTTCCATTTATCATTCAAGAATTTAAAAGGTGCAATAATAATATCTTTTTATTTTATGAAGTATTGTAAAATGACGCTTATCCTTTTATTTTCAAAAATTAAAATTAAAAAAAAAAAGAATTAAAATGATACCTTTATCTAAAACGATATCAATTAATTTAACCTTCGCTGTCATTAAACCTATTAAAGTGTGTAATGTCATGAAGACGAATTCGATTTATGTTATCCAGTTAGTATTTTACGTGATCATTAAACTATCGTTTTTGGATTTATATTCCACTCTCAATCATCGGGTTTTGCTCTCTCTTAATTATTCGTCGAAGCCAGCAGTTCCCATATTGTTTTGGAACGACAACGACCCCCATTTTGATATACTTGCAATTTTTGTCGCCCATTTTTGGGTAACTTAAAAGGACTGATATTTATTGATCGTTGAAAGGCTGTGATTCTTGTTTGTTAGTTTATTGATCGTTGAAAGACTGTGATGTGTATGTTAGTTGGGCAGTAATAACTACATATAATGAGATTCCCCCTCCTCTCTCTTGCGTAAACAAAGCACTCATAGCCTGACAGCCATGATCCTGATGCACAGAGCGTTGAATATTGTGTTTCCTCTTGCAATGCTCATTTTACTCCTGATAATTCTACCACCTTATCTTGTGTTCAAGTTGCTGAGCTACATTAAAAGATCCATATTCAGTGAAAATGTGGCCGGAAAAGTTGTTCTCATCACTGGAGCATCTTCCGGCATTGGTGAGGTCTGTATCAATCCCAACGCATTTAGAGTTTGAGGGTTTTTTTCCTTTTTTGCCTCTACTTGATATACATACATACATACATACATACATATACATATATATATATATATGGTATTAATAATGGTGTTATTGTTTTTGTCTATGGCCTCAAATTAAGGATCTTGCTTACGAATATGCTGTAAGAGGAGCTAGATTGGCCCTTGTTGCAAGAAGAGAAGACCGTCTTAGAGCAGTAGCTGATAAAGCCCGTAATCTGGGTTCGCCAAATGTTTTTCATGTCCGTGCGGACGTTTCTAAGGTTGAAGACTGCAAACGAATCATTGATGAGACGTTGAACCACTTTGGCCACCGTAAGTCGACTACGTGCATATATCACTTGCAAATACTTTAGATGACATATTAAAGTTCCAGTTAATTTCCAGCAAATGCTTTATGATATCTAAAAACTGTCAAAAAAAAAATGGTAAGATAAAAATGTATTAACTAAATATACAATAACAAAAACGATTTGCGTAAATATTTTCTACTCTTAAGATATTAGAAGGGTAAACTTGTGGTTTTATAAATTAATTTTATATGCCACGCATAATTAGAAAAACATATATTTTGTTCAGAATAACGAGGAAAGGACTTAGTAAAGATCTAATTAAATATTAATGATAGGATAGGTACAATTATACATGCAAAGACTAACTTGAAATATATATATATCTTGTTCGGAGTAAGGAGCATTTTTGACATTAAAATATGTACGTGTAGGTTATATTACTTTTTTTTTTTTTGTAAGATTTTATTAGAAAATTGATGGAAATACATGTAGAGAAGTCTACTTTACTTGGAGATTGAATATCTTAAAAAAAAAACCTAATTACATAACTATAGATAGAGTCATTTATATATATAAAAAAAAAACAAAGTAATATGGTTTTTTTCTTTAGTTATGAAAATTAAATATATCTAGCACTAATTGGTACAAGGAATGCTTGTTTTGTTACATCTAAGTATCTCTGGTATGACTATCCCGTTCTAGAAATTTACTTTGTGTCTTGGCATCAAAACAAGGCATTAGACATTAATTTGTTGGCGAAGACGATAATTAATTTTGTTAGTTTTGATATCGCTCATGGCTTCTGGGTTCTGCACTGCAGTTGATCATTTGGTTAATAACGCTGGGATTTCTCAAGCTGAGTATTTCGAAGATTGCACTGAAGTCTCTGATTTGACTCATATTATGGTATGCATCATCATCAACATGCCATCACCCTTGGAAAACTGGATTTCTATCAAAACATTATATTATCAATAAAAATATTTAATAATAAATTAACAATATAACAACGCACTCTCCTTCTGCTCTGATAGGATGTAAATTTCTGGGGCTCAGCATTTTGCTCGCGTTTTGCCATTCCACATCTAAAGAGAAGCAAAGGGAAAATTGTTGTGATATCATCGGTAGCTCCTTGGTCACGAACACCAAAATTAAGCGTCTACAATGTATGTAAAATCCCAATTAGTAGTACTTGCTTTCCTTGATCAATTTCCCATCTCTTTATTTGCTTTTCTGATTTTTAGTGTTTATCCTTGGCGACTTCAGGCAAGTAAGGCGGCTTTAATAAGCTTTTATGACACCTTGAGGGTTGAGATCGGTTCCCATATTGGTATAACAATCGTGATGCCTGGGTTGATCGATACAGAAATGACCTCACCTTCTTCACTAGCCAAGGTAAACAATCCAATAAATTAACTAATTTTTGAAGTCTAAGCTTCACATTATAGTTGTCAAATGTAGCTGCTACCAATAATTAACATTGTTTAGCCATGACTTCTGTGTAGTATTCTCTCAAGTTTTGTCCACCAAATGAGTCGGCAAATCAATGTGCACAGGCAATTGTGAAGAGCACCTGCCGTGGCGACAGATACTTGACTGAGCCATCTTGGTGGAACGCTTTGTTTATCGTCAAATCGTTATGTCCAGAAGCATTGGATTTGCTTTTGTGCTGGAATTTTATGGTTAATGGAGCACAAAAGGAAAGACGAATGTAAGCAGCTGGTATTATTTTCCAAGATGAACCACGAAACATCAAATTATTATCCCAAGCTTCTATTTTAATCACTACGAGCTTATCTGTGGGCTAAATATCTAAGAAAGCCAAGTTATTTTTATGTTTTTCGGTCTTTATCTACTGAAGTATGAAGAGAAGATTTTACCTCTACTTATGTACGTGTGAGTGCTTGTAATTTAATTGAATATTAATAATGAGTTTTCCTTTGTTTTCTGTTGTGTTAGATGAACAATTGAATGTTTCTATATATATATATATACTAATTGAAATTTTATATAACAGCTAGCGTTAAAAAAAATTAGCCAACTAGAAAAAAAAATGTTTGTGTGCATAAAACGAAAGACAAAAAAAAAAAGCTTTATACCGAACTGAAAAACCAAGGAAAATAACTCTTAAAATTTTAATTTGTGTATTTGTATATAGATCCCGGCCTGAACATTTAGTGCTTCAGCGGGGGCCAAAAATCGAATCAAAATTTAAAACGATAGCTATATTGCAAGCCTGAAACGGCAAGATGGTCTTGTTGGATATCACTCCACAATTAAAGTGTTATAAATTATTAAATTGAACTCAATTTCCAGCACCTCTTTTCCTTATATAAAAATTATAAGAAATTTACTATATATTTGGAACCCACAAACTAAGAGAACGAACAGTCAAAAGAAAAATCAATGGCCTTTTACATTCTTCTTGCTAAGTTCTGATTGTTATTAATAATACAAAATTATTTGAGGTTTTATATTTAATTTTTTTTGTTAATTGGTCCATATACGTTCTTTAAAAATGATCAATTGAGTATATTGTTTTCAAAAATATCATCTCAAGAGAATTTTTAAAATATGATTCATCCATTTATGCAAGCAGCTCAAGACATTATATTTCTCAAAATAAATAAATAAATTATACAATAGCAGGTTCAGCCAATTATTGTATATAAAGTTATAAATTTGGGAGTGTACATAATCTATCTTGCATCTAGCATATTATTTGTTGAGTTTTATTATATTTTTGAAGGAAGGGTTATTTTTTACCGACAATAATATTAAGTTTTACCAGTTTTAGTGGATTTATTTTCTTTTTATTTTTTTTTTCATCTGAGATTTCATACCAACACTTTCAAAAAATCAAACATGTCATATCTATTTATATTTATATTAAATTTGGTATTTATTTTTTTAATGCTATTTATTTTGCTTTTAATATCTTTTTAAGTTGATTTTTTTTTTAATTTTATCCTTTGATATTTTATTTTATTTTTTTATATCTAATTTGATCTTTATTTTTTATTTTTATTTTCTTTTATCTTTTTCTTGATTTATTTAGTCCCTCATTATTATTTTTTCATTTCATTTTTATACCAAATATGACTCTCATTGTTTTGATTGATATTTTTTTTGTTTTTAAATTTTTGATGAATAGAAATTTTGCTTCATAATTTTTTAATGTTTTTCTTCTTTGAGGCAACTCGGTCATTTAACTCAGATCACAAGTTTTGAAAATTAACTTGGTTTAAATTTAGTCTTTTAAATTTGTTTTTAAATTTTGTCCCTCGGTATTAGATTATTGGGCCTATATTTTTATTTTTTTTGCTTTTCTTTAAGTTGGGTTACACCGATTTCATATTTCAGGTTGTGGGTTAATCGAGTTAATCCGGGTTGACTTGAGTTTTTTTTAATATTTTTTAAAATTGATTTTTTTTTCAATCCTATATTTTATCATTTAGTTTGCTTAAAAATTTACCTCTATTGTTTTATTCAATTTTTTTATGCGGGCTTATTCTAATCTCATGAATTTAGTTTGTTGACTTGGGTTATATTTTTTTATTTTTTTTAAAAATGATTTTTTTCAAATAATCCTTCAACCTTTGCTTTGCTAGTAATTAAGCTACGAGTTTCTTTTATTTTTATTTTTATGAGATTATCTTATTCTCATTTAATTTTTTTTATTATCAAATAAAATCATCAAAATCTTTTAAGAATATTTAGAAGGTATATTTTTTGTAATATTGACAAGCATTTATTTTTTTTATTAGTCATTGTTATTTTTTTATTGTTGTTTTTTTTATAATCATATTATTAAATTAATTGAGTTTATTAAACTTATTTGAATCAATGATATGGGTTCCATTTTTTTTTTTTGCTCTTTTAAAAATACTATCATTGTTTAAGTTTTTTTGTTCTCATGTTAAGAAAAATTTAACTTAATATATAATAGCATAAATTATTTATCTAGTATTTATCTAAATAAAAATATTATCCGCATCATTCACACGTATACTTTTTATTATATTTATGGAACATTATATATTATGAATGGTAGCAACGTCACTAAAAAAAAAAGATGAATAAATTTACGACCGCACATGTACTAAATTTAAATGTGTATATGAGGCTGCCAAGGCTGGTATTTTTATCGAGTTTTGATTCCGAAGCCAGATCGTGCTAGCCGGCAATCACATTCAGCCAACTAGATAAGCCAAAACTTCAACTAATTAATTGTTTCCAAGTTCCCCAAGAGAGGCATAAAAACTCTTCGATTTCCTATCTCATTTCAATTTTCAACGGAACATGGCAATGACCTCGATTCACAAATTGTTGAATATAGTGTTTCCTCTTATGATAATCATTTCAATCCTAGTAATCTTACCGCCATACCTTGTGTTCAAGTTGCTAAGTTACATAAAAAGATCTATGTTCACTGAAAATGTGGCTGGAAAAGTTGTGCTCATCACTGGAGCATCTTCTGGCATTGGTGAGGTCTGTACCAGTCTCAATTTTTTTCCCCTTTTTGATAGATTCGCATGTGTACTGAATAGAACACCCCCACTGGGCTCATGATTTTCTAAGATAAATTTTAATATGACTCGAACTTTCTTTTTTCTTTTTCCTCGATGAGCAACATCTCTGCTATATCATATATTGATAATATTTCTATTGTATTGTATGTGGAAAAAAACAAAGGGTCTTGCATACGAGTATGCTAGACGAGGAGCTGGATTAGCCCTTGTTGCGAGAAGAGAAGACTGTCTTAGAGCCTATTTGTTTTTGTGTTTTAAAAGTGTTTTTGAAAAAATTTAAAATTTTTTTAATTTTTTATTAACTTTAAATTAATATGTTTTTAATATTTTCAAATCATTTTGATATACTGATGTTAAAAATAATTTTTAAAAAATAAAAAAATATTGTTAATATGTATTTTGATATAAAAAACTATTTGAAAAATAATAACAACCACAATTCCAAACAGGCTTAAAAAAGTCGATCATTGCAAACGAATTGTAGACGAGGCAGTGAACCACTTCGGTCAACGTAAGTATCCAAGCAAGGAATGGTTTCTCGGACGTTGTTATCTGCCAATTATGCCTAATAATTCTTTTAAGCTGTAACATGTCATGGTCTTTTTTCTTCTTTAACAGTGGATCATTTGGTTAGTAACGCCGGGATTTTGCGGGCTGAGTTGTTCGAAAATTACAAGCTGTCTGATTTCGCTCCAATCTTGGTAACTTTAGCATGAATAAATTTTATTACTCGGAGTCAATGTTAACACAACCTTAGGGTATTTCTGTACCCAAAATCCAACAGATCCCTACATCATATAATATTCAAATGGGACTTCTCCAGAGAAAACGGTAACGAGGGAAGCAAGAAAAATTTCTTGTGAATTTTTTTTTCTATGATGAAATTCCCCCAGGGAATTTGTTTAAGTTTACAGAGTGTCTGGGAGTAAGAATGCATTAATTTTTAGTTCTAAGCCTGTCCAAATGATAGTTTTTTTAAACTATTATCATAAAAATAACAACATTCAATTTCCATCCTTGTCTCAAGATGTCAATTTCTTGGGGGCAACATATTGCGCTCGCTTTGCTATTCCAGTCCTGAGGAAAAGCAGAGGGAAGATTGTTGCGATTACATCAGTGGCAGCTTGGGTACCAACTCCAAGGGCAACCTTCTACAATGTATGCATATCCCTAGCTAGTTTATGCAATTCTAATGACCAGTTTCTCATTTCCGATCACTAACGATGGATCAATTGCAATGACTTCAGGCAAGCAAGGCAGCCTTGGTAAGCTTTTATGAGACACTCAGAGTTGAATGCGATTCCCATATTGGTATAACAATAGTGCTTCCAGGATTGATCGAGTCAGAAATGACTGTGCCTGATTCACTGTCAAAGGTAGGCCATTAGCCAAGTAAATAACAAGAATATTCACCATTTTTAGGAAGTTCACTACTGATTGTGATCTATATATAGTTTCAAGCCAAGTTTCTCCCACCGATTGAATCAACAAGACAATGTGCCGAAGCAATTGTGCATAGCGCTTGCCGTGGTGACATGTACTTGACAGAGCCATCTTGGTCGAGTTCTCTTTTCATGCTCAAGCTGCTATGTCCTGAATTATTTGACTGGTTTTATCGTTGGAATTTTATGAGTGGATCTAAGATTGATCAGCTGTAAACAATGAAAACCTGAAACAACCATCTTCTGAAAATTGACGAGCCAAGTGCACTGTGATGTTTTGTATCTTGTCTTTTTAAGCTCGAAGAAGATTTTCCTAGCTTTCGAGGGCAATATTAGATGCTGTTACAAGATTATATAATAAAGTTAGAAAATTAAAGTGTTCTTCAAGAAATTATTAGTGTTGATCCCACCATAATAATTAAGAGATTAGATGATAATCTCCGGCAAGTAACGAGGGAGGCAGCTGGCTAATTAATTAAATTGTTATGGGTTGAGTAAATTAATGGCCCGTGACTGGCTGATTAATTAAATTGTAATACCACGTGGCAGCAACCCTTTGCATCTGGGCCATGCCAGCAAATCAAACTTAAATTCAAGAAGGTACCTCGATTTTTAATCATAAGACATTGTCTTGGTTATTATTATTATTATTATTATTGAATACAGATCCAACTTAAATTAAGCCACTTCATTTGGGATTTTATCCATTGAAGTTCAATGATGAATTTTCAAGCTTTAAATGGGCATGCAGAAATCTACTTTTTAAAGTTTTCATATATTATATTTCACTCGTCTTTGTTTTTACTATATTAGATTTGATTCTTTGACGTTGTTGTTCCACGAATGTTCTTTTCGTTTTACAATTTTCCTATTACAGAACAAGAAGTCACAATGAAGTGAATTCGCAATTGAAGGCATTACAGTATTAGATGTTGTTAGAAAATCACAGATCAATAAATTAATTTCTCAAAAGTAAATTGTTTTTAGAGAAATTATGAGATATGTTCAGTGTACGTGTGGATCTTATCACTGGATCTCACCATTACAAGAAATCTAAATCTTCTCTTGGAATATTGTACACCAAGAGAGGTCACTATGTACTACAAAAGTAATTCAGAATGGTTTTTTTCTTTTATACTTCAGTTTTTTCTTAATGTTTTTACCAATTAATTTTTTTATTTATCCTTTAACATTACAATAATTTGAGTTTGGGTTTTTCGTGGATTGTTTTGCATGCCTAATCACAAGATTTTGAAAAAAATATCTCATTGCTTGGTTGATGTTTAATTTAGAAAAATAGATCTTAATTATATTAGCTTAGAGAAATTAAAATTTGGGAATTGAATTTGAAGCTTTACCAAGTATCAAGCCCCTTAGATTTTCTTCCATTAAGGACTAAGTTGAACGAGCAGGTAAAACTTCAAGCAATTCTTTTTCGGTTACCCAACTTCTTCTTTTTTTAATTTGATCCTTCCAAGTTTATTTTTTAAAATTTAAATTTCATCCTTTTTTTATTTAGGTCATTTTATAAAATTATTTAGGTCAGTTTATACATGTTTGTTGATGGCTAGGAATGTGATAGACATGGGTCTACAACTATGCTTGGCTTTGGTCCAGTGTACGTGGCTGACGACGGGGGAAAGCTAAGGCATGTTGTCGTTGTGGGGGGAAGAGTGATAGTGGCTCTCCCTTGTAGGTTGTGGTTTAAAAGATGAGAAATGATGGCAGTCGCTTTCGGGTGTAGATGATGGCTTACGAAATGGTAAAATGATGGCATTTTTTTTTTTTTATTAACGTGGGTGTTCGGGCCAGCTTACGCACATCATAATTAATGGTAAAATAATAACAATTTTGATAATAGGGGTAATTGGATTTCAGTATTGAGTTGCTCTAAGAGGGATAGAGGCTGGTATGTAGATATGATAGGATGGTTATAAAGGTGGTGCGGTGGCTAGGTTTTGGGTTTGTGGTTTTGGTGACTAGGGTTTAGGTGTGGCAGAAGGTGAGCAATGTTTTTTTCTAGCCTTTTGTCCCCTTTTTTTTTTTTGTTCAAGTCAAGGAAAAGGTTGTCTCCATTTGAAGTCTCTATAAATAGGGGGGGAGATTTGGCCTGGATTGTTCTAGGATAAACAAAATATTATGATATTTTCGTTATTTGGAGTCAACAGGGGCACTTTAGCTATTAAATTGAATGTAATGGTAAAATAGTAAATAATATAAGGTTTTTTGTTGACTTTTTTGTGCCAAAATAGGAGGATGTAAAATTTTATAAAATTATTAAAGTTGAGAGAAAGTAATTTTTCAATCCAAAGTAAAAAATTGACTAAACTATAAGAGGGTCTATGTGATTATTCTTTTTTAAAATAGAAGGAATATGAAGACATGTCCCTTCTGTTTTTATTATATTTATTTATTTTATTTGAAAATCGTAATTACATATTATTTAAATTAAATATTTCTATTAAATTTGATTACTCCATTAATATGATTGATTTGCAAGTCAATTAATAACTACTTATCCATCCTCGTGGAACTGCAAATAGTAATTAAGCTTGAGTAACAAAAGCCATTCATTCCTTCTTCGTTCTAAAAACGAATGATACATTAAGGTACTCATCTTTGATCTTTCTTATTTGGATCCTTCATTTTTTTTTTCTTTATTTTTTGGTTCTATCTCAAGCCAAATTTATAAGAAAGTGAACTTATCTTTTATTTTCCTGATTTGGATTTATATATATATATATATATATATAATTATTCATACGTGTTAAGTTATATCCATGGAGCTGGTCCAAAAAGATCCTCTTCTCATATACTTCTTTTCAATAGCAGTTTGAGAAGGCATTTATAGGACTTTAATGAGCAAAACCATGTTAAATTCCTGATTCCAGCCCTTCTTTTTCAAGCAATTTATCGGGTATGCAAGGCAAAGAGAAACGAGGGGGTTTTTTGTGCAGGAACATTAGATTCTGAACGTTCTACCGAGTTGCAAGAGCTGGCAAAGCCGGTTTGATCACAGTTCAAGGCAAGATCTCAGCGATACTACGAACTGTCCAGCACCTTGCAGAGCTTACATGATTATGTGGTTGAGCTCTTTCAGCAATTTCTCAAGTCTAGCTATCAAATTCGGATATGCGATGATATTACCTTGAAAGGAAAGGGGAAGGAAAAAAAAAAAAACTTCGAGCCATTTGGGCATGGCTAGGACGGCTGGGGCATGGCTAGGACGGCTGAGTGTGCAGAGTCAATTTTCGCCTTGGTCTGTCTGTAAATTTTCAACTGTGGAGCCTTTTTCCCTCACTAAGATTGATTTGGTGCACGAAACAACACATACATAGCATTCCATCATTCATAAAATATTCTCACGCTATCTCTGTTTACTAGTTGATTTCACGGCCATTCAAAACACTGTTTGCTACAGCCAAGAGGACATGAGATTTCTTACATCATGAATAACTAGTATAAAAAGCAAAAACTGACCGTTATATATGATTATGAAGGCAAGCTAAACTAGCAGTGTCATCCGCCGCCGAACCGACTGAGATCATCTTCTTAGCAAGTAAGTTAGAGGGTGAAATAGTTTTATACCCAAAGATGCAGGTAAAAGAGATCCAGCTCTTTATGGCATAAAAAGCCATATATTTACTTCTAGTTTTCTATACCAAAAAACTCCATCACTAAACTGACTTAGCTACAGGAGGGTTTCCTGAACACACAAGGAACTCTGTTTTGCAGATTAGTGACACAGCATGAACAACCCAATCCATCAGTAGCCATGGAAAAGCCCAACAAATCCATTGAAGTTTTTCTTTTGACCTCATCAGGTGCGTATCTATTTATCACCTTCTTCCCGGTTCCCAGAGCAAGCAGTAAAGTGTTTCAAATGGCCCCATCCAGCTACTTCTTGTGAGTTGTGATAATCCCAAGTTTTGCATGTGCAAACTGCAAGATGATCGTAGGTCCTCAAGCTCCCGCAACAGAAGATGCTGATGAACAGGAGAGGCAAGTTGATGGACATCCATTTCAGGTCGGTGGTCATGTAATTTTTTACAGTTAGGAAATACCCTTTTTTTTTTTTTTTTGAAATCGAATGTTATAATTAAAAGCGATAGTCAGCTACATGAAACCCTAATCGAGCTCATTTTTTAGCATGCCAGCAACATTGCGGCCTTGGGTTTTAGAACATCAGAAATTCAGAATCAGCAATGAATCTCCTTTTAACATGCACTCCATCTGGATTTGCAATCTACCATTCATGAATGAAAATTACAACGCTTGGCTGATCAACAATAGTTTGTTTTTTATGTGATCGGCGAAAAAATATACAAGTTATCATAATACCAAACAATCTCTAGGTCATCAATCTCTAGGTTATCGCTAATAACTTGATGTTTAAAATGGAAGGAGAAGAGTGAAATGCATGCTCTGAAGACTATCACGAAATCCCTAAGAAAAAATACTATACATTTGTGCATTACGAAAAACATTCCACAGTATTCTAGCTCACCCAGAACAGATTTGAAGATGTTCTTTCTTCGCTTTTTTTTCCAGAAAGTTCCACTTTTTAATCCGATATTATAACCAACTGGGCAATAGAGGAAACTTCAAAGTTTAATAAATAAAGAGAATCTAGATGGTGAGAGCAACGGAAAAATTCACAAGATTGTGAACCTAAATCAACAAATATTACAGTAAAATTTCCTTTCAAAAAATATTACACTGAGAGTAGACAGTGCATTCTCTGCTCCAACGATACCGGATAAATGTCCACTCCAAAGGATCAAAGTACACAGGGTTGATTCTCAGCTGTCTCTATATACTACCATTTGATATATCATCAAGACTGAAAGAACAACAGAAAGCTTCCTTCTGAAAACACCCTTGATTGCACCAAACAATCATCCATCATTAATCACCTTGTAGGCAGTAAAGTTGTCTGATATTTCCTGAAGCTGTAACATCATAGGAAAGGCCAGTGACAACTCAGTTAATATTTTAGAGCTTCTTATATAAAATCAACAATAACGCATATGCATTACGAGTTCTGGATGCACAGTTTCACATTAGATAACAGACAATAACAAATGCAGAGTTGCAAGCGGTTAACATTAACACGGTATCGATATATGGTTTACACTCTTATAATAGATGACACGGGTATAGATAAGTATTGTACGGTTGCGGAACAGCACTTCCCCGCCAAGCTCTCCATGACAAGAGAGTTCTAACTTCAATTTGTCACGTTAGGATCTTATCATATTCCCTCAGACAGCAAGATATGCCATTCATTGCATGTGCTTTCTTTTTTTTTTTGAAAAAAAAAAAACACTCCAACGCTACCTTCTTTCCTAAAACTGCGAGTCTTTTGTAAAATCAAATACTTGATGCATGCCTTTATAGCCCACCTTCTAAATAACATAATCTGACCTAATAAAACTCATCCATATTCTAGAATGAAGAATTGATGGAGGAAGGGTATTACTATCTACCACTTACTCCCTATAACAGGAAGAATTTACCTATCTACAGCCCCACAAATTGTCCTACCAATATGTTCCCAGCATGTGTAAATATCCTCTGCAAATTTGCAGGCAGGCAACACACACTGGGTTGAAACAGATGTTATAGAGATTCAATGAATGGCAATTATGACTTGAAGTGCTGAGATTGCTATAACAAGCTGAATTGCAATTCAAGTAATCAGTGGGAAATTTAACCAATAAAAATGATTCAAAAGGAGGATACATGATCACAGCAAACATATTTCCTCAAACAAATAAACCATGCAAGCAATAACCATGGATCCTAAAAATAAAGCACTAGTGTATTTTATTTTTTTTATTCAGTATCAATATGCACAGATACATAGATTATTAAAATATCCATGCATTGATATTACAGAGACTTTTAACATAGATATGTACAAATCATGTACATAAATAAAGTTAAATGCAGGAAACAAGATGCTTACATGCTTGTGCACACCCATGCATCCAACAATAGTGTGTGTGAGTCTCTTCCTATACATCAAATTTTGATTCCAAAGGTTTATAATGGTTGAATCAAACATCTACATTCAATCACATAAACATACATATTTCTAGCATTTTACAATATTAATGAAGAAATAAAAAGAATTAAAGTGATGATTACTACCATATAGCCAGTCTTTAAATAATAGGTGGAGTGCACTTGACAATTCCCGCTTCTGATTTTCTTCAAGAGGAACTTCCCTCAATAATTGCTTTATCTCTCCCAGATTCTTTTGCTGGAAAGGAAAAGGAGGCATTACACTAAATCAAACACCAAAACCTAGCAATTATTGTACATTGGAAAGAGACAGCAAAGGCAGAATCCAGTCTCATGCACTATATGCAGCACAGCCAAAATACAATTAGATAGCTCTCCTATCATCTTATTATAAATGTTTCTCCAGAAGAATAAAAAAAAAAATCATCCTGTTGTAATCAGTTTGAACGCTAGTGCACATACATTTCTCTGCTGAGATGCTATATAAGCCTCGGGTAATTGAAATGGGTTATCTTTTGTTGACCCTGGGGATTCACCTCCAAACCAGTTTGGAATCTGTCAATCAAGCAGGGAAAAAAAAGCACATGAACTTTTTTGCAAGTAAAATTAACTCAAAAAAAGGGAAAAAAAAGCACATGAACTTTTTTGCAAGTAAAATTAACTCAAAAAAAGGGAAAAAAAAAAACCATGAAGTTCCATGTGATGGGTGCTCAAAGAGGAAGAGACAATAAAGAAAGAAAAAGGAGAGAAAACACAAAATGATAAGTTCAAATAATCTGGACATGAAACTTCACATACATGCAAAAGATCAAATTAAATCTGCAAAATTCAACTGAAAATAAATAATGATATCAACAAGGAAATTAAAACAAACTAACAAATGGAACATTTCAGTAAATTAACACGGGAAAGTATTATTCATACCAGAAAATTGGTGAATTGGTCAGGGTCCAGTCGTGCAGCTGATTCAGCTTGAACATCAGAGACACCAGCAGAATGGGACAATGAATCATGGGGATCAACCACTCCCAAGGCTAAAGTTTCATCCCATCTGTTGATATTTGCATCTATGCCTACGTCAGCCATGTGCTCCTCCAAGTTTGAATAAAATGTATTGTATGGTGCCACCTGATTAAAATTTAACAGAAAGCTAAAGTTAATCTTCATTAGTACTTCAAAAATGAAAGGGAGAAAGGATGTTCAATTATAGCCAATGAACTGCCTACAGGATTCAAAGGTACAGAGGTTTCATTTTTTAACTTAATTAACAAATCACATCATTGTGATATACATGTTTTTTGAGAGTGAGGTTAAAGAGCTCAGCGTGGCCTTTCACAGGCCCACATCTAGCCATGACTAATACTATGAAATATCAGCAAAAAGCTCCAAAACTTAGTTAAAAAATAAATAAATTGAGGTTCAAGTATGAGTAAGTTTTCTTTATGTTCAAAACCATACATGAAAGGTAAGTGGACACTTGCATCACCATGAGAAATCTCTGCTCTGCAAGTCCTTGTATAATGTAGAATAATATAATGGCCACAACAGCTAACGGTTTACTGAACAAAATAGTCAAGCTCACCTGTAACTTATGGTTATCACCAACCATTAATGGTCGTTGATTTACCCCAAGAAAGAACACACACTCACGACAATTGGCAATGCAGACTCGTTTTGCTGCTGTAATAACATGAACTCGCTCACAATGTTCAATCCTCACAGCCTGTAAAAGACAACAAAAAGACATGCACGCGTCATTTTTCATCCAGAAAAACCCATAACACATGAGTTGATGATTAAATAACAGGAAAATCATTAGTAGGCTGACAGAGAAAGGGGCATCAATTTATGGGGGGGCAAAACAGAAATTCATGACAAAGCATATATGTTTCCAACAGAAAAAGCACACGCTGCAGGACTAATCACTCAGCAAAAGTAACAACTACTATGAAAAAATATAGCAGATGAAGGAATGTGGAAAGGTACCCTCTCCATACAGAAAGTTGGCAACCATAGATTCCTCAGTAGATGTTCTTCACACAAATATCAAGTCGTATGTCCACACAGGAAGAATTAATAGGTGCACTACAGATGCTTATGTAATATATGATAATGCCATATGCACTTGCATATACACTTGTAGACAGCAATGTGGTGAAAAATCAAATTATAAAAATTTAAACCATTCAATTTCTCGTAAGTTAAAGGAGGTGCACTTGGTAACTAAAAAAACTACCACTCAAGAAAGGTTTCCAGCTGGTCCAAACACTAGGTACTGGTCAATACTCAGCAAAAACCAAACATTTGTTACTACCTTGCCAACAGCTCCAAGAACTATAGTGGAATCAGAGCATCCATAAATGGTAGCATATCTCAAAGGTGCTAAGATGTAAAGGATGGAATCATGACAATTCAGAACCTGCAACCACACAACAGTGTCAAAATGGCCAAAAAACAATACAAACTTGAAGCATAAAAATTTTAAACTATGCTGCATGGACAAAGCAAGCAAAGAAATGTTCACCAAAACAATGGTCAAAAAAAGGCAAGGGCTCTTTTCTCTTCATGAGGTAGCTCACATGATAGATAATAACAAATTGCCATGGTGCAGACTGGTCCAGACAACACATAAATGTCAGAGAAAGCCAGGCATATCCATGACCAAAGTTCATAACCAAATTTCTAAAGTCGGATCCCATCCGCATTGCAAGCAGATATAAGTTTAAATGTGATTTACATGTTAACAAAATTAAGGATTAAGCCCGCCATGCATTTCAAGGAGGAAAAAATAAAACACGCTTAAGTCAAGCAGAATGATATTGAACTAAGCAAAAAAATCTGCCAGATATCATTAAATAATCGCTATTAGAAGTGATAATTTCAAAAAAGGAAATCATAAATTCACATAATGCTACCTAGTTATTTTTAAGGAACACAGACACATATAGATGAATATTCATTTCAATGCTAACCTTTACCGAAGAACAACCTTTAAGATCCAATGCTTGCTTTACAAATGATGACTTAGAGATCCCCTCAATAAAACATAAACCCCTAGCACTAGGCGAGGTCTTGATTGAACTTGTACAGGCATCAGCCATGGCAACATCAGGATCAGATGAATTGGCTGGTCCATTTTCTTTTGCTGAAATTCTTTCAGTAATATGCTCCAAAGCAGATGCGATATTCTGTGAAATCCAATCAAGGACTTGTGTGGCAGGTACAGGAACAGCGGGCATGTCAGGATCAGAATTGGCAAAAAATGGAGCAGCTTGGCTTAAGGTGACTACTTCAGATCCCTTGTCACCAAATTGAATCAGAAATCCAAGGTGCTCAAATCCTTCCATGGATAAAACCTAATACAGTGTAGTTAAACTAGCAAATTAATACCATGATGAAAAAGAAACCGACAAGCAGAAAATAAGTTATGTAGTCCCAAAAGATCCAACCATTAATATGCGTCAATAAAACTACACAATTTAAAAGCCTTAGAACATTTTTAAAATCATATTTATTCTGGAAATATACTCTCATGAGCAGAAAGTCATAATTCCTAAAGCATGCGTGCATAAAAGAAAACTTTTCTGTGTTAACCTAACCAAATGTAGAGACAACTGAATTGACAAACCAGAGACTCTCCTCCTTCTCCTTCCACGGACTCTGCCAAAAGAGAGAGAATGTTAGCCATGTGTTTTTGTAGGTAGGACAACTGATGAGCCTCTTCATCTGCCTGCGATGGCATAAACCGGCGGCTGTTGCTACGCACAAGCTGCAATCAAAGGAACGCTAGCTAAAAATCAACATGAACACATTACAATCAAAATTTCCAAAAATAGCAATTACAACAAGCCACAAAACATTAAAATGAGTTTTAAACTACATTATGTACATGCAAACACAACAAACAAGACAAAACAAAACAGAATCCCTATAACATCTGTCAACTTGGTATTGTTTGCAGCATTCTAAGCATTGAAGGCATTAGCAAAAGCTGATGAATCCAAGATTGTAGACAAGCGTTTAGTGCCAACGCTGTGTAAACTCTGGTTAGCTCACCATAAAAAGCGAATACCAGGAGCATCAGCTAGCCAGAACTATAGTTCTACAGAATGAAGCTGTGCACCAGATAATGTGCCAAAACCTATCATCCAATCTCCCAAACCAGAAATTCAGAAAACAAAATCATTATCTTAAAACCCCCAGAAAAATCCAGAAATGGAATCATAATCGAATTCATAGCCCGTTGAAATAACCCAGAACATAAAACAAAGAAAAAGAACGCACATTTTCTTGATTACGATGATCATTATGATATGAAACGCATTTAACTCTTTTCTAAATGTTATCACATTGTATAATCATCAACCTAATCAACGATGAAATAAAAGATTTCCATCAAATTAATCACAGACAAAACATTTACAATCCCAATTAACATCATCACCATAAAAAATAAAAAAAGCATTTATAAAGTTGGCCAAGTTAATCCCTCTAATTACGAAGAAAGAAATACCTGAAGCGGCGATAGAGCCGATAAGTAGCCATCGAAAGCTGAGGTCGACGGCCAAACATCAGCAACAGCAGCAGCATCTTTATGCGTTCTCGGCAACAACTTCTTGTAAGACTGGATGTATAGAAACAAAATCAGATCACGCAAATCGGCATCAACTGAATCAACCTCATCGGACGGAGCTTTCACGAGCGGGTCGGACTCGGAATTCAGGACCGAAGCAAGCGTGTCGAGGATCAGCCTCGCGTGGTCGGCGGAGATCTGAAGAGAGTCAGCGAGTAAGGATGAATTGACTCGGTCGTGACGAGCGAGTTTTTGTTTGAGTTGTGTTAGGATTTGTGTCGTGTCAGGGAAGATTAGTTTGGGGATTGGTAAGAGTCCGTGCTCGAATGGCTCCCGTCGTGGGTGGATTAGGGAGTTTGAATTCGGGTTTGGTGTTGGAGCCGGGTCTGGACTCGGGTCGGTTGTGGACGTTGTCTCTGTTGACATGGTTTTTCAGAGAGAGAGAGAGAGAGAGATTAGTTATTTTGTGTTTTAGAGATCTTGGAGAAATGATTAACGGTGGTTTTGTGAGAGAAAGAAGGAGAGTGAGGGCTGAGGTTCAGTGTGGGTGTATGCATGGGGAATAATTACGTGCCGTGAGGTGATTAGAAGATTTGACACAGAAGGCAATCAGATTATGACATGTTTAGAGGTTGTCATGGATGGGATCTGCTTTCTATTTTGTGATTTTTTTAATATAAAAAAATATTTAAATATTAATTTTATTTAAATATTCAATTCTTGTTATTATTAACCTATGTCTATTTTTTCCAATACAGCTAATTATTTTATTTTAGATAATATTTTATGAATAAAATAATAAAATAAAATTTTTAAATTTTATTTATAGTGAATTAACTATATGTTCAAAGATAACACAACTTTCAAGGATGTATTATAAATATTATCTGCACAGTTTTCTAGTACTTTATAGGATTGATTCCATATCTTAGGTAATTACAAACAAAAACAATTTGTAAATAACGTCTCTTTATAAAACTTTGGGGTATTGTGAATTTCTTGGAGAAGCTTTAAATGACAAAAATAGCACAGTTTGAATACTTTAAAATGAAGTGTTGTTCCTATCTGAGATCTAATTTTGAAAGACATTTTAAACAAATATACCAACAATACCGTATTCTCTTTAGTTCCGATAATCCAAGCCTCAAGCATGCCTTTTTGACATTTATTCCTAGAGATATGGCTAATAAAACTTTTAGATTATTCAAAACTAGAAAAGAAGTTATTGACAATCAATCTCTTGGCACCATATTTCATCAGGTGTTGGAAGCACTCAATAAAATGTGTGATCAACACAAATATTTCACTAAGATATTACAGCCTAATAAAACTATGCTTTGTGCTTTCAAACGACTAGATTTGCCGAACAAATGTGCAAACAATGATGTTTGCAATTGTTCTATAAAAAAGAAGAAGTATTTCAAGAAAATCCACAAATCTTCTTTTAATGGTTGCAAAAATAAATGGAAGTTCTTAAAACGCCGCCACACTAGACACCCTAAGGACTTCACTCCCAGCTCCAACAAATGTTTTATCTGTAAGCACACAGGTCACTTTGCAAAGACCTGTCCATAAAAGAAGCCCTAGTCATTAAAGTTAATTGATTTTATGGCCCAAAATAAAAGGTTCAATCTTGATAATAATAAAGTTAAATCATTATTCTCTCTCACGGATGAGATCACTCTTGATACCATAGCTGCTGTTACATATGAAAGTTCTGATGATGAGATCTATGAACTTTACCAAGCTCAACCTACCATTACCTCTTCACATCCAATACCTTTAGCCCATGTTACCATTCTTACCTCCACATATGGTAAGCTTATCAAATCCATAGCCTTATTCGACACAAAAGCCCATATAACCATTCTTAAACCTAAAGTTCTTCCACTTCATTGTTGGCTCCCACATAAAGAATACTCCGAGCTGTAGATGATCAAGTATTCTACACCCAATTCAAAACTAAAAAGCCCATTACTATACAAATTTTGCCTTAATGTTAAGTCAAAACCCATGTCTTTGGTTCTCTTTTACCTGGAAAAGATTTAGTTATTGGGCTTGATGTTTGTTTCAAATCCAAGTTTTAAATCCTTTCTCGTGGTATTTAGTATAGAGCTCATTTTCTCCCATATACAATTATCCCTTCACTCTAAGAAATCCAACCCTCTCTTATAGAAATTATTACCCCCATCAAAACCCAAATTATATAACACTTATGTTCAAACTCTCATCAAGAATTTCTTGCTAAATGTTCTTATCCATCATGGCAAAATCCATAGTTTTTTTATTATGCTTCCTTTCAAGCTTAATGAAGACATTAATCCCATGAAAGCCAAGCATTCAAGAATGAATCTTGAGCACAAGATGCTAGCTCAAGATAAGTGTGCCCCGCTACAGGCCCAAGGTCTCATTGAACCTACAGACTCACAATGGTCTTGTGAAGCCTTTTATATTAATAAAAGGTTTGAACAAAAATGAGGCAAGCTCAAATTGGTTATCAATTATCAACCCTTAAATTATTTCTTACAAGATGATAAGTTTCTTTGCCAAATATAATGACATTATTCTCATGCCTTCACAAT
This sequence comes from Populus euphratica, assembly GCF_000495115.2. Taxonomy (NCBI): domain Eukaryota; kingdom Viridiplantae; phylum Streptophyta; class Magnoliopsida; order Malpighiales; family Salicaceae; genus Populus; species Populus euphratica. Next base: position 662,700 of record NW_011499894.1, read on the forward strand.
GCTAAAGTTTCCTCCAAATTTGATCTCAAGGCCGGATTTTAGTAACTTGGCATTCATCATGAAGACAAATACGAAACATGTTTTTGCATACTAGATTATCAATATCAATGGCGATTCATGCCTTTTGGTTTCAAAGTGGCACCCGTATTACTTCAAAAGGCCATGATTAAAGTATTTGAACCCATGTTTCGATCAACTTTAATCTACACTAATAATGTGTTACTTTTCTTCAAAGATAAGGAGTCACATACTTCTTTGTTAAAGCAATTTGTAGAGATTGTTCACTACCATGATATCATGCTTTCAGAAAGCAAGATGCTTGCATGTCAGAAGAAAATCTATTTTCTTGGCATAATCTTTATAGATGGTGTTTACACACCTGACACCCATATAGTTGAAGAACTTAAAAAGTTTTCAAATGATCCCCTCACAAGAAAACAAGTTCAACAGTTTTTGAAAATTATCTAATATCTCAAAAAATTTATCCTTAGAGTTGCACATATAATAATACCACTTTAACTCATAATCAAGAAAGATACGAACTCTTTAACAGAAAAGCAAACTCAAACTGTTAAACAATTAAAGATAGTCACATAAAATTTACCTATTTTAGTCATTCTATTAGTAGGACAGTATATACTCCAAACTGATGACAGTGACAAGTATTTGAGCGTTGTACTACTAAACAGTCATGGATTGTTCCTCCTTTCTAAAACTACTATAGTTCAAGAGGAAGATATTTTCTCATTCTTAGCTTTTGAGATTAGTTGAGTGGTTTTTCAAATACGCCTTCACCATCGAGCATCTAAAAAGAAACAAGAACTTGATCCCAGACATACTCACCAGACCACCCAAATCACAAACACTACTCCTTTCTCCAATTCTTATGGCCTCCTTTTCCCCTCCTCCTCCACTTAAATAAGACTTCTTTGTAAATGACTTACCTCTTCTTGCTCAAGATATGGTTCTTCACGACACTCTTGACTTGCAAGCAAAAAAAAAAAAAACTATTTAGCCTTCAAGACTACCTTCTTCTCAACTATAATATATCTTTCATTTGTTTCCAAAACTTAGACATTTATCCTAAATATCCTTTCATTCACCTTTTCACCTTTAAACCTGCTAGATTGTTCCCTAAAGAACTCTACTTTTTCTTATGGTATTTTTTGTCACCTGTACCATATTGCTATTGAGTTTCCCACTGATTTTTTTCTTTTTAGATTTCTCAGGACATCTTGGCTGTTAGACTCGTAGAACTATATTCTAAAGTTTCTCACTTGATTTTACAATCCCACATAATAGATCTCTTTTCTCCAACAAGAAAAATCTAAATAGCCTCATGCACAAACCTACTAGATTGAAGTACACCACATTACACTTTATAATAAATATGTTAAGTAAGCTTTTGCCTATCTGTTCTCTATTTTATATTCCACATGCCTTTTAAAGCTTTCACAAAAAATCTAATTATGAGTTTTTCACAAGCTGTAATATACAAAACTCATCCATATTCCTTGTATAAAAACCCCTTAGATAACCTCCCATACATTCAGCTTAATTACAATGTTTATGTATATACACTAGTTACCATATAATATCAAGAAAGCATATTTTCACTTTTTTTTACTTATATAATTTTTTTATTGTGTTTCTTACTACAAGTGTTGTTATGTTGTTATTTGTTTATAATATAATAATATTATTGAGTTATTTTATTATTGTTGAACTTTTTAAAAAGTTGCTTCAAAAAATAAAATAAATATCCTAGGCAGAGAAATAATATAATTTTCTAAATTATATGCATTGCTTATTTGTTTTGTTTGGAATTTAATTTTTGTTTTTTATTTTCTTTCATCAATTGTTAGGGACTATTCAGGATGATTTTTTCTTGTCGGGATAGCATTCATCAAACTAATGTATCATACTCTAACAATGTTTTTTAGATAATAACAAAAAAAATTAGCAAAGAAATATTTGATACACTAAATTTTTTTTTATTAACGTGAGTGTTTGGGCCAGTTTACACCACTCGATTAATCTCACGAACCTTGAAGTTAACAACCATTTTTTTGGTTAATGCATTAATGTGTTGTAACTTTAACCTTTCTCATGAGGGTTTTTTGCTAATGTATTTTTTGTGCATTTAGTTTCAGTAATACCCTAATCATATATGCTTAGCTAACATCTTATTATCATGAAAGAGCATTAAAGACAACAAATATTTTATCATAAATAATATTGTGAACATTCACAATTCTCTGTCTGAGGTGGGTACTAATGAAGCATATAACCCATTATTACAACTCAAAATAAACAAATTAACATTCCATAATAAGTTTTGTAAACATATTAATAACGTCTTGTCTTTTTGTCACTTTTTATTTTCCTGGAGAATCCTATCACTATAGATAAAGATATAGTTGACAAGAAATATTGGTTATCAAAAAAGCCCATGATTTTAGTTAATTAACGTAAGGTGTAATAAATGGAAGTGATAGCATAATGTTGTTGAATATATATTAAAAAAAGGATTTAATTCTTTTAGGGAAAATTGTTTGCAAAATATTCATAGCTTAAAAATTAAGAATAATAAATTGATAAACAATATTCATTATTATTTCTTCACATATACTAAATTCTCTAGTTGGTGTTACAATTATAGTCCAAATTTTTTTTCCATGTCCTTTCTATTAACTTGAAATGCAATGATAAATTTACAAAAGATGATATAATAAGTTAACATGTATCTAGAAAATAAACCACGTGATGTTATAGCAGTCATTTCCATTTCAACTAATATAATTAAATAATGAAAATTTAGGTTTGATATAATTTGTGATAGCAAATGTTTATAGTAATTAATTATTATTAACATAGGTTAACTAGATGAATGAGTCCATGTTAAAATCATAATATAATCTTTAACCACAAAAATGATGACTCTAATAAACTATTTTTTTTTCATATTTATAAGTTTTATAGATGGCTCATTCTATTTATGCTAATTAAATTATAACAAATAACACAACTTTTCATGATTGATACTATACACAACTTTAGTTATGAATAAAATATACCCTTCATTTTTATTTATTTATTTTTTTACATTCGTTTACTATCATTTTAAACTTTACTTCTTCTTTTTTTTAACAAATTAGCAGCACATTATCTCCACATTCCCTTCTTTTTTGCAATTTTTTCCCTCATTTGACCACTAAAAATGCCACTTATTTCTTTATTTGTAGGAAATTTCCATCAACAAGATCACACAAAATAATTTTGTTTATGCAATAACTTGACAGGCTGTTTTCCTATTAATTTTGCATGTCCATGTGAACTACACTAGCAACATTTAACTGTATAGAAAGCAATGCAACTCTTTAATGTTGTTGTGGCATCGTTTTGATTATAGTTAGTGATTATATACTTTTTCTATTTTTTTAATAGATATAATATTTTATATGTCATTTAACTTTTAAAATATGATCAATGACACAGTCAATCTTCTTTGATCCCTTCCGATTTTATAAGTCTTTGGTCTTTCAATGTCTCTACAATATCGATATTTTTCACACAACTTATTATATTCAGTCTCTGGGTTTTTGATCACTAACATAATTTTTGTTTCCTCATAAAATATTGACTTATCTAGCATTAGTTTGCAATTATAATACCATCAAACATATTTTTTTCTATGAGCTCACAGACATGCCATTTCATGCATTAGAAATTTAGTTTTTTTTTTTTTTTTATCTTTACATGACAAAGCTAAGGGATGCTCGATGAACACCTAAACACCTTTAGAGAATATTTAGTAAGCCTATGTATTATGTTACATGGAGAAGGTATTGATCATGACTTGTTTAAAATTATTTAAGTATACTAGACCAACCTTTTTATATCTCTATAAAATAAACTTTATTTCTTGTAAACTACTTAAAATTAAGACTTATATATTATTAATCCCATATTCATTAAAGATATGATATTATATAAAAAAGAAATTAACCAAATTCTTGAAATTGACAAACTATTTTTAAAATTAGTGGATTTATATTACTTATTAAAGAATATTAATTATTAATCAACTTGATTAATGCCATGTTAATCCTATAATGATATAATATCACAAGTTTTAATTAGGTTTTTTAATCCTATAATGACATAATATCACAAGTTTTAATTAGGTGTTTTTATAAGGTAAATAACATGCAATACGAAAGGATAATAAGTGATTATGGTAGAGGGCAATTAAAACATTTCACATGTTTAGAAAAATAATATATATACATATATGGATTTTAAAAAATTAGTAACAATACAATATAATTAATTAGGTTTCCTATTATGCTTTTTGGGAAATGCGTGAGACAATTCTCGGTGATCAAATCTAGTCATCCATCATATAACTAAATGTGCAAGTGTGCTTTCTTCCATATGGTACGACGCGTGTAGACATCATGGTTGGATTGCCACTGGTAATCAATTGTTTGTGTTTTTCTTTTCTTTTTTCTCTTTTGATAATTAAAGTGCACAATTATCATCTGTTTGTTTGTTATTTGCTTAGGTCTAGCAACTACATAAGACTTAAGGACCTTGGGTCTAGTAACTATGTTTGGTGGCAGACTCAGGCAAGGTTTCGCAACGATGCATAATAGCCAGACCCAACCATGAGTGGTGTTTTAATATTTTCATGTTGTGTTTTTTAATCGAAAAGTTGTTGGCATGTGTTCTACACTTTCCAATAAGTAGGCGACGCTCATGCCGTTAAAGAGGTATGTGAAACGCTTCCTGGAGATCAAATCTGGCTATCCGGCATATAAATAGATGCACAAGCATGCTCTCTTTCACATGGTGCGACTTGTGTAGATATATCATGGTTGGATTGTCACTAGCAATCAATTGTTTGTGTTTTTTCTTTTTTTTTTCTCTCCCAACAACTAAAGTGCACAATTATTCATTATTTGTTTGTTGTTTGCTTGGGTTTGGCTACTATGCCAGGCCCAAGAACCTTGGTTTGGCAACCATGTTTGGTGTCAAATGTAATCTAGCAACCATATATGTCTACTAGATCCAAAGCACTTGGATCTTCTATGATTGTCAGATCCAAAACGCTTAAAACATTCTTTATACACTTAATATTTTTTTATATTTTAAAAAATTAATATTGATCCACTATGAAGCGTGGATCAATATACTAGTGGCATGCTACAAAAAATTATGTTCTTTTCGTTTATGCAAGCATCTCTCTTTATTAAAGCTTTTAAAACCAATGTTGGATTTGTCCCGGTTTTTATTAAAAAAAAAAACTAGGTGATAGGTGATAACTCTACTCATGATTATTCAAATATCTATCATAGTTTATTATGTATTTGGTATTATGGTGTGTGGTGTTTTTTGTTTTAAAAAATATTCTTATTTTATTTTTAATATCAATACATCAAAACTATTAAAAAAATTATATTAATTTAATAATTTTTTCAAGTCATTTGTAAAATACATTCACACACAATTACAAACATAAAAATAAACGGTATAATGATAGGTGACCTAAAGTGTAAAATTTTATGCTTTTTCCAACTCGTCTCGTGGCAATGTACACAGACCGTTGGTTTTGCAAATCTAGTTTGGAAGTGTTGATTTAAATTAAGAGTTTTAAGTGTTCTTCGTATTTCACCGCGCCTTTTCCCACTGTAATTGAAAGGTGTTTTCATTAGTGGCTTTTTTTCACAACCCGCCTTTAATTTACAGGCCATCTTTTAACCATACTTAGCTTAGCGAGGGAGAGATTTGCTAGAGGCAACTTTCCTATAACCTCCCAGAAATTATTTGGACCTCGATCTAGGCCAGTCCTATGCCGATGGGCCTCAAATCTCTTGAAAGCGAGGCAGCCCAACAAGAGGAAGGATCCCTGGCTGGCCATGCTTCGTGGCGTTGTCTTTTTAAATTGTTTTTTTTAATATATTAAATAATGTTTTTTTATTTTTAACATTATATATTAAGAAAATAAAAAATGTTAATTTAAAATTTTATAAAAAATCAAACCGAACTCCTAGACATGACACGAGGCTCCAAATCCCCTCTGCACAGCATGGGCTTTTTTTGAGCAGTTCTGTCTCAAGTACAAATATATTTGCAACTTTGATAGGCTTGTCACTTCTACGCCCCAACTATGCTAGCCAGTAGGCAGTGTGAACATACTCTTCCTTGAATCAGAAAAGCTTCAGTTCATTTTCTTTCTCAAAGCTTTAGAGTGACAGCTTGGAATTTTTTTACATTATTTATATAGAAAAGGACCATGACGTCAACATGAAAGGAAGAAAGGGTGGGATATGGAGCACGCAAACTGCTCCATGCTGTTCAGAAACATCAAGCATACTGAACTCTCCTTTGATTTTGCTCAAATTAAAACCATTGATCAGGTGATGGGAAAATCAACCATGTCTTCCTCCGCCATGTACAAGATCTTGCTGAAAAAGTTGGAAGGAAATAACAAAATCTATCCCAGGTGTGTCTTGCATGATGATGCATGCGTGAGACTTTGATTAACACTTTTAAAATAATAAAATGAACACGACTAATAGCGACGGCAACCTTAAAATCTCAGACAAGTGAGTGATACCTGATAAACTAAGACAGACAGGTCAATTACTTGCAAAAGTCACCCTTCCATGCCAAATTGACACTGGTTAACAGAGATATTCAGTTATTATTGACAGTGAGGGATCGATGGAATAATTTAGAGAAAATGAATGCAGTTGATTGCGTGTAGAACCCACCACGCCAAGTGTCTACCTTTGATTGCAGATCCCATCAATTATGGCGACAAAAAATATCGAACTTTCCGTGGATAAATCATCGAAGGTTGAATGAGCAATATCACCGTATAAGTTCTTGGCGACGCTTTGCATGCATGTCTCCATCCATCACTGCATTCTGATGAAGTAAGTCGTTGCTAACGATGTGCAGGAGAATAAGCCGAATAATAATGGACCTGTAATTTTCTCTCTCGAACACAAAACTGGACTCCTGTAGAGTCAAAGCATGCCTTTTTTTTTAAAAAAAAAACATTTGGTATTTTCGGTCAATTTTCAAACTTTTGTTTAGATCATTTGGTGGATTTAAATACCTATCATCTTTTTTTAAAAAAAAATTATTTTATTTTATTTTATTTTTAACGTTTTCTTTTCCACCATTTAGCATATTGACTACAACACCCAATTCAAACCCACCCTATGCAGGTTCGAACATGCTCTTTAAAAAGCATGCGACTCATCTATTCCATCTCAAGGCTGATTTTTATTTAAAAAAAAAACCCATTTTCAATTATTGAGAGTGTATTTGCCAGGATGATTACATTGACAATTCTAATTTATTTTTTTTTCAATTTAGGAAACCAAAAACGTAGATAACTTATAACTTATTGGTTTAATTTGAATCGGGTTTGTTTTTAAATTATATAAAAAGTTAACTTTGTTAAATTAAGGTGATTTAGTTAAAAGTGGAGTGAGATTCAATATTTTTTAAGTTAAAATTAATATAATTGATTTTAAAGAAATATATATCTAAAACAACATTATTTTATTTTAAAAACTCATTAGAATCAGGTAAACCCACCACCCCATAAATTTACCCATCTGACTCCCATTCTAGTTCTTAAAACTACGAGCCAATTTGCGCCTGTCTTCCTTTTTGTTTAAGAAAAAAACCCACCAAGCTGATATTCTCTCAAAACATTAAAAAAGAGTTTTCTCAAAGAAATATTATACCTTAATAAAAGAAAAAAAGACCATTATACCTAGCCAACAAACGTAAGAAACACGCTAGGCAAACCTCCAAAACCATGGCTCAATTGTTGGGGTCTTAATTTGTCTAGCTTTCTTGCGCAGCTAATTCCCCTCTTTAGATATGCTCGTGCAATGCGGACTGCGGTGGTGTTACAAGCTAGCGGGTGTACCCAACGAATGCAATGCAATATCTCTAGTAGAGAGCATGAACGACACCGTTTTTTTTTATAAAGAAAAACTGATACAGTTAGAAGAAAATTTTAGGGGAATGGTATACTTTGAAAAAGTTTTGGGGAGTAGTATAGTCAGAATATAATTGTTATTTTCGATAGTGTTTTTTTTTTTTTGAAGTTGCAATTCAAAGTCGTGATTTTAATAAAAATTATAGTTTTAATACAACTATAATTTTAAATAACGATTCAAAATGATAGTTATTATACATATATAAATAACTCTCGATTCTCTTTTTCCGCCGCTCCTACTAAAGGAAAAACCCTAAGATAAAAAAAAATTTAGAACAAAATCAACGCTATAAATAATCTCTAATTACATTTTTAATTATATATTTGAGGTTTGATAATTTTTTTTTTTATTAAAGTCGTGGTGGTTTAAGATTTGTTTTATGTCAACTTTAAAATTGATATTAGACTGAAATTATACAGCGATAACATAATGATTATTCACAATAGCATTAAAGAACTGTTATTATTATTATTAGTGGTTATTTAATATAGATGTTATTGATAATAGCCAAACACTATTCTTACTAATAATTTATTGATAAAACTACGATTTTCATTAACAGTTCAATTAAAATATGCTATGTTTCCTATATTTTTATTTTTATTTTTATTTTATAATGTAACACAACCTTGAATCTTTTACCAGGCTGTCCAGGGGGGGGGGGGGGAACACCCAAGCCAAACATTGCAATTTACAAAATAACCCTTTTCTCCGTGTACGGCATTTATATTACCAACATTACCGTCAGCCGCAAACACTTACCATGAAGCCTACCTCAATAAAGGACACGTAATCCTTAAGCATGCTTTGAAACTTCGACCTTAAAACAGACGTCAGGGATGTAAGTATCTGCGCACTCGACAAAGGTGCACGCTTTCCCACGCTGGAATTCCATCAGAGGACAGCAAAGCTTTTGTCACTGTGGACTGTTTGGTAAAATATGCAATTCACATGCAAGGCAACTTTTAGAAACACTGTCGGACTCTAGACTACCCTTTTTCTTTTTTCTTTTTTCTTTTTTTCTTTTCTTTTTCAAATAAAATACAGCCTATATCATATTCCCAAATTCACTTGGAAAAATGGCTTTAGATAGAGGATAATTAAGTTGCCAAAGCTATAATTAATAATTCTAAAAGTCTTTTTTATTTCCAGTGGCAATTCCAAATGCAATCTACCACCAAATCATTAATGGAATACTTTTGTTTTGGTGTAATTTGAAATTGCCTTGAATATTTAATATTTAATATTTAATTTAAATTTAATTTTTTAATATTTTTTAATATTTTAATGTTTTAATTTCAAAATTAATTTTTTTGAAAAATAAAAATATTATTTTAATATATTTTCAAATAAAAAATATATATATTTAAAAATAATTATTACATATTCTCCAACACATTTTTCATGAACACATCGAAAACAATACTGCACCGTACGTAAATGTATCAACTCATTTAATAAGGGGACTTAAATATGGGTCCCTTTGCTCCTCTTTTCCAGTTTTTTCCTAAAGAGGCATTATTACTTTATTAATCAAAGTAATTTGTCTTATTTTAAACTAAATTTGATGCTAAATATTAATGTTATGAGATAAAAACAAGTATCTAATCAATATTTATAATAAATACGTATTTTATATTGGTATCATAGAACAATAAAATCCACATCAATACATTTATGGATGTTTAAAGATTCAATTTAATTCTAATTTTATTTAATTTAAAGTTTATCATACCTTAAAAAATAATTAAATTTATTATTATTTTAATTACTTGGTGCGTGATTGATTGACACCATTACAATTTATGGTTTTTATTTTTTAACTAAAAAATATTAAATTATTTTATTATATTTTAAAATAATGATATTTTTTAAAAATAACACTAAATTAACAAATAAACCTAACAAATAAAGTTATTATTATTATTTTTTATTATTGAGCTTCAAGCTAAAAAGTTCATACAAAATCCAAGAGAAATTCAAAAAAAGCATGCTTCAAGTTAGTTTGTTCTTGCATTTTAAAAATATTTATTTTTTTATTTTTAGATTGTTTTGATGCATTATTAAAAATAAATTTTATAAAATAAAAAATATTATTTTAATATATTTTTAAATAAAAAATTTTCAAAAATCAATTGATACGGATATTCAACTCCAGGCAATTTATAACCATAATCCATAACTTACACACAGAATACAAAAATAATAAAATCGTACAATATCATTTTCATCACCAATCCAATCACAGAACACGAAAAGACCCTCTACTTAACTTGCTACGAGGCTTCCTAATACATCCAATGCACCCACCCAAAAAAAAACAAACACCCAAACGCCCCCCAAACACGAAGCTCCTTGAAAAACAAACGGTCACAACGTGCGAGCCCCGACCACAGTCCTTTACACGCTTGATTGTGGGCCCACGTACCTCCCCTCCCCAGTCCCCTCTGTACACAAACAGAGACAAAACAGCAGAGAACCCAAAAAAAAAAGAAAAAAAGCAAAAGTGGGAGAACGAGTATGTTCTGTGTGTATTCTCTCTCCCAGATTCATTAAAGTGAAAAACACAAACACTAATAAACACAAATATTAGAAATAAACACTAAAAAAAAAAAAAAGCAAAAGCAAAAGCACCGCTACTCTCCCCGTCTTGATTCTACCTGTCTATGTAGTTGTAGGAGCGCTGGGGTTCTTTCTTTGGATCTTCTTCCTCATGTTCTCTAAGGTATACTGCTGATAATCCTTTTCTTTCTTTTTAGTTTTGAGCATTTTTGTTTCATGTTAGACGTTACCTTTTGCTCTGGTTTTTCAAGGTTGTAATGTTGCTGTTTTGGTTTCTTTGTTTGTTTGTTTGTTTGTTTGGTGCTTTTATTTTCCTTGAAAATGAGTAAAAGTGAAGGAAAATAAAATGAAAAATTTCAACTATATGCGAACGTTCTGATAAACCAAACAAAGAGTTGTTGAATGTGCTTTTTTTTGTTAGTTGATGAGAAGGAAATGGAAAATCTGTGATAGTATACGGTTTATTCTCGGACATTCCTGCATTTTCTGAGCAACCAAACGGGAAAAGAAAGTCTATGGTACATTTCGAGCATTTTGTTTCGTTTTTCTTTTTTGGTGTAAAAGTCTTGATTTAATAATTTATGGTTTTGGTTTTTTATGACTTCCGATTTTTCATTACAGCGTTGAAGCGTTTCAGATCTGAAGATTTGAAGGTTTGTTTGCACGTAACAGTCATTTGAAGGATCTGATGAAATATTAGAGATCATTCTGTGTAGTTTTGTTTTATATTAATGTCGTTTTGAGTTCATGGAGGTTTGTTTAATTTTTTTTTAAAATATTCCCTTTCATATTTGTTTTGTCAAGGTTACTCTTGGTTCTTTCAATATTTGGATTTTGTTAGTTTCCTATTATCAAGTCTCCTTTACTATTTAAATTACTTAAGTTTGGTATTACTAACGGCTAATGGGATCTTTTGTTCCTATATTTCAGGGTTTTTGAATTGAAAGACTGAGAATTCAAAGCTTTTTTTTTCTTTTTTTGGTTCAATAGAAGACAAACTCTACAACTTCAACTTGAAGATTGAGTGTCTCTCCTTTGAGCCAACAAGATGCAGAGGCCTCTACATGAGGATTTTCTATTGAAAGAGACCAATCCCCATCTGGGAGGGGGGAAGATCACCGGTGACAAGCTTACAAGCACCTATGATCTTGTGGAGCAGATGCAATATCTTTATGTCCGGGTCGTTAAGGCCAAGGAATTGCCTGCCAAGGATGTTACGGGTAGTTGTGATCCTTATGTGGAAGTTAAACTTGGAAACTATAAGGGTACGACTCGGCATTTTGAGAAGAAGTCGAATCCGGAGTGGAACCAGGTGTTTGCATTCTCAAAGGATCGTATTCAGGCCTCGATGCTTGAGGTTACTGTTAAGGATAAGGATTTTGTGAAGGATGATTTCATGGGTCGGATTTTGTTTGATTTGAATGAGGTCCCAAAACGGGTTCCTCCTGATAGTCCTTTGGCACCACAGTGGTATCGATTGGAGGATAGGAAGGGAGATAAAGTAAGGGGGGAATTGATGTTAGCGGTGTGGATGGGGACACAGGCAGATGAAGCTTTTCCAGAAGCATGGCATTCAGATGCAGCTACTGTTACTGGGACGGATGGTCTTGCTAATATTCGTTCCAAGGTATATCTCTCCCCAAAATTATGGTATTTAAGGGTCAATGTGATTGAAGCTCAGGACCTGCAACCAAGTGACAAAGGCAGGTATCCAGAAGTATATGTTAAAGCTACCCTGGGAAATCAAGTCTTGAGAACGAGAGTTTCTCCGAGCAGGAGTATTAATCCTATGTGGAACGAGGACCTCATGTTTGTGGCAGCAGAACCTTTTGAGGAGCCCTTGATTTTGAGTGTGGAAGATAGGATTGCGCCCAACAAGGATGAAGTATTGGGGAAATGTGCGATTCCACTGCATTATATGGACAGAAGGTTGGACCATAAGCCTGTGAACACTAGGTGGTTTAATCTGGAGAGACATGTTATTGTAGAAGGGGAAAAGAAGAAAGAAACAAAGTTTTCCAGCAGGATTCACACGAGGATCTGCTTGGAGGGTGGTTATCATGTTTTGGATGAATCAACACACTATAGTAGTGATCTTCGTCCGACAGCTAAACAGCTGTGGAAGAACAGCATAGGGGTACTGGAAGTGGGTATTCTCAATGCTCAGGGATTGATGCCCATGAAGACAAAGGATAGTCGGGGAACAACTGATGCATACTGTGTGGCAAAATATGGGCAGAAGTGGGTTCGTACAAGGACCATCATCGACAGTTTCACACCCAAGTGGAATGAGCAATATACTTGGGAGGTTTTCGATCCCTGTACTGTCATAACAATCGGGGTCTTTGATAATTGTCATTTGCATGGAGGGGACAAGGCTGGAGGGGCAAGGGATTCAAGGATCGGAAAGGTACGAATCCGTCTTTCCACACTTGAAACTGATAGGGTTTACACACACTCCTACCCACTGTTGGTCCTGCATCCTAATGGTGTCAAGAAGATGGGAGAAATTCATCTGGCTGTCCGTTTTACATGCTCATCCTTGCTTAATATGATGCACATGTATTCACAACCTTTGCTACCAAAGATGCATTATATCCATCCACTGACTGTCAGCCAGCTAGATAGCTTAAGGCATCAGGCCACTCAGATTGTGTCAATGAGGCTGAGCAGGGCAGAGCCACCATTAAGGAAGGAGATTGTTGAATATATGCTGGATGTGGGGTCTCACATGTGGAGCATGAGAAGAAGTAAAGCCAACTTTTTTAGAATCATGAACGTTTTTGGTGGGCTAATTGCTGTAGGAAAATGGTTTGATCAGATATGCAATTGGAAAAACTCAATCACCACGGTGCTGATTCACATTTTGTTTATAATCCTAGTCCTCTATCCAGAACTTATCTTGCCCACAATCTTCCTGTATCTCTTCCTGATCGGTGTCTGGTATTATAGATGGAGGCCAAGGCATCCTCCCCACATGGACACTCGTCTCTCTCATGCAGAGTCTGCTCATCCTGATGAATTGGATGAGGAATTTGACACGTTCCCAACTTCACAGACAGCTGATATTGTTAGGATGAGATATGATCGTTTGAGAAGTATTGCAGGGAGGATTCAGACTGTTGTTGGTGATTTAGCTACTCAAGGGGAGAGGCTGCAATCTCTGCTGAGCTGGCGAGACCCAAGGGCCACAGCTCTGTTTGTGCTTTTTTGTCTGATTGCTGCCATTGTTCTCTATGTTACTCCTTTCCAAGTTGTGGCACTTCTCATTGGATTGTATGTGCTGAGACATCCCAGGTTCCGCCACAAACTTCCTTCAGTTCCACTCAATTTCTTCCGGCGGTTGCCAGCAAGAACCGATTGCATGCTGTGAGCAAAGCCAGTTTTATCCGCAATTGCATTTAGCATTTGTCTTGCCCTCCTTTTCAAGTCGGTGAAGAAGATTGGCGGTTCTGGTATAATGAAGGTAGTAGATTTGCCATTTTCCTCTGAAGGTAGTAGATTTTGTGGATTTGCGGGTTATTTTAAGTTGTTTTGATAGGATTCCTGTTCCAAACTTCTGAGCTTTATGGTAATCAATCCATGTTCATTTGTAATTTTGTAGGATGTGATTGGAATTTTACCTTTGGTGAGAACCTTCTCTATGCTTGACTACATCTAGTAGATATTATCCGTTGGGGATTTCTGATCTCAACCTTGTTAAATTCATGCAATGGAATGACTTCTTTTCCCTCACTTGCGCTTATTCCTGCTAAAACATTGCCTCTTTATGCTGTTCCGTTCTAATTCTTACAATCTGAAGTTTTGGATCTCACTTGCATGTCTGACGGACTGAATGAGGGAGTAAAAATGGGATCTGGAGAGTACCTGCCCTACCTGGTTGATAACTTTACATGAAAACCTGATTTAGATTGATGTCTCAACTTGTTCTTTTCTATACTGAAATGTGTAATGTTCTGTCTTTGCTTGTTTGGTATCCCTATCATTCCACGACATCCTGTCTTATCAGGGAGAGAAATTTATATATATATTTTCTGCACTCTCGTCTAACTTACAAACATGCTTTGTATATGTGAAGCTATGTTTATTTTGATCAATTATTCATACGAGTTTATTTTACTTGATAAATTAATCTAAGATACGGATGCAGACAAAGATTGCCTTCGTAATTATTGGGGTATTTTTATTGAACAACAGCATATAATAAATGCTATTACTGAGAAAAGATTAGATCTACATGTGCATTATGTTTTATATTTTATTTTTCTTTAACCTTTTGGCTGTGCATAAAAATGGTGCATCAAGAATCAAGCCGTGGTGGTACCATCTGAGGTGAAAGGATGGTAGAGGATTAGGTAAAGAAGCAAAATAGTTACCAGGGGTAGCTGCTTTTGCAGTTCAGAGTGGATCGTCGATTGAAGTGCCTTCTATAGCGGAGTGTTGTCTGGTTTTCAACAGCAGTTTTTGACTGCTAGGAAATATCAAAAGGGTCAGTGAGATAAAAAAAACAAATCTTGCCCATGTTCATTGATTCTTGTAATTCCATGGCAGTGTATGTCTTCTAGGTAGGTGGGGACCATATTTCTGCCTTTTTCTTTTTTTCTTTACAGCCTGTAATCAAGCCTCTTCCTCTAGTGGTCTGTCTCTGTCAGCTTCTCCTCTCTGCTTGTGGGGGCGAGAAGTAGTGTCTATTTGAGGCCATGTTGTGGCTGTACATGGGCGGAAAATTAATGTCATGGTGGGCTCTTGTTCCTTTGGATTTTAGAAGTCCGTTGTTAATTTGTTGCCGTCACATGCTCTACTCTTCCATTGCCTATAATGTAAAAACAGGCTAATTAAATTTTGAGGGTCGATAGATTCCCAGTTTATTTTTAAAAAATTATTAGTAAGTATTATAAATTTTAAAATTATTAAAGGTTTATATAATTATTAATTTTAAAATCTTAGAGAGTAGTTGAAATATACAGAACTTGATCTAGATATATATAATTTTTTTTTAAAAAAAAGAAGAAAAAGAGCTAATACGATGTCCCACCCCACCAGCACAAAAAACCTTGCCATTGTGTAGATAGTAAGAGATGGTTAGCTGGTTAAGCCATGGTGACAAGTCTTGCTGCGCATTTCCTTAGCAGGCAACTTCAATGTGTAGTCTGTCTATGTCTACATAAAATATTTCCGAGTGAAACAACGTACACGGGATTCAATTCAGCTAAAAAAGATGCAATAACTGACAGCTGACATGGATGATATACACGAAAATGAAAGCTTTGAGATGGTTTTAAGAACGCTTCAATTTATTGCTTTGATAATAAATGGCCTTGAATAGGAAAAGCTGTCCACTGTTATTATTAGGTTTTTGAGAGAAAGCAATGCTTCAAGAGACCATGTTTGCAATGGACATGTCGGTCTGTGTGGACTATGAAATGGCTTGAGTAGCAGATTACTGGAGATGTTTTAACAATGGAAAGGAAAGGGACATCTTTAGTATCTTGGGGCTCCATGATCGTAGCTTATCAACCCACTTCAAGACCACAGAATTCAGATTCTAGAAATGAGAAAAACAAGCTCCTAGCTCATGGAGTCTTTAATGGTAGCTGGTGAGCAACGTTTTCTGAACATTGTCGTATTCGACAAAATGATGATATAATAACTTAATACTTTGTCTTATCAAAAAAATTTGCTTGGAAGGAAGGATAGCGAAATCGAGCCGCCATTGCTAAAGGGAAGTTTTACCTAGATCCTTAATTACAGAAAGATGAGGTGACTGATATTTTGTCAGGGAGATGATCATGATGGGGTTGAGAACTTGTAAAACGAATCCTCTTCTGGGAGTTAGAAAAATAACAGAGTTTTGAAGTCAGATAAGCTTCGAGTGAAAGAAAAGAGACGAGGACAAGAGGTTGAAGACGAAGAGAGTACAAGTCGAGAAATTGAAACCCTTTACCTGATAGCTCAGACATTTGGCATGAGCCATATGAGGTTTTTAAATAATCTCAAATATAGTACAAAAGATCTGACGAGTTTTAGTTCAATTTTTTATTTTATTTTTTTTATTCCTTGGTGAAGTCAATTTGCTTTCCTTCATGTGAGGTCTGTGTGCTTTTATGTGGATTTGTGATGCTGCAAGATATAATAATCTTGGTGATTGATGCCCAAATCTAATAATAAAAAAAGAAGGAATAATTAGAAGGATTGAAAATAGCAGAATTATTGATTGATTACTAAGGTAAAATTACATGTCTCAACGATCCCCTCTTCTTGTAGTTTAGTTTTTTTGAAGAGAAACTTGTTTTTTTTAAAAAAAATAATATTTTATTTTCATTTTATTTATAAAATTTATTTGAATGTTTTTAAACATTGATATAACATTTTTTTATATAAAATAATTATCAAGGCTCTACTAATTACCCGGACTAGCCTAAGCGACTAGCCTTGCGGGTCATTTCTTAACGACCAACGTGGTTACTCCTAGTTTAAGGTGAATAACTGTATATTAAATATATTATAATATAATTTAACTCATATCATATTATTAAAATTAAAATAAATGTATATTAAATATATTCAAATATAATTTAACTCTTTTACATAACTTTTGATGACTGGAATACACACAAACAAATAAAATTATTTTAATATTATTTTAGAAATTATATTACTGTCCGTCTTTAACTGCAAATCTACCCACGATGTAAAATTTTTGTAAAGTTCAGGTGAGATGGGACATCACACTTAGGGGCCCATATTTTTACTTGGCAGGCCATGAAAGGGCAGAATGTGACAGCCACAGTAGGGCTGGCTAAAACACAAGAACGTACCATCACGTTGCTTTCCCTGCACACCAACCTCACCATGCCCTGTAACTTCAATTAGTTTTTGTTTTCATGGTTTAACTGTATTTAAAAAAAATTAAATTATTTTTTATTATTTTGATATATTATTTTTGAAAATAAGTTTAAAAATAAAAAAATATTTTATATTTCTAAATACAAATATTTTAAAAAATAACTATCTCTGATATAGAATTCCAACAATAAGATGAAGGTACATTACTAAAATTTTTAACATCGCTGTTTGTTCGTGTTTTAGGATTTTTTAGTTTTAAATTATATATATATTTTTTAATTTTTTATATATTAATATTAAAAATAAAAAAATATTATTATAATACATACCCAAAAAATAAAATTTCATCCAAGTACAAAATCATCTTATGTGCACAAGAAGATTTTTCTAACCCACTAGTCCTGACAGTTAAAAACTGGGGCGTCTACGGTCAAGTAATCTTGTGTTTTAGCAATTAATTAATTTTGAGGGTAAGATAAACGAGTAATATTAATTTTTTCAATTATTTTATTTATTTACCAACCAGATTTAGGCCTTTGAGACAGCAAGTACGCTATAAAGTGTCCATCGTGCAATCTAGGCTTGAAAGCAGTTGGATCATACGTTGGACTTGTTTAGATTTTGTTTCAGGAAACTTGGGTTTCAGGCCCAGTTCTACTTATATTCATCCGACATCGGCCCAAACTTGATTTTTACAAATGTGTCATACGGAAAATTTATAACGAGTTGGATTTATCATTGCCTCATTTACATAATTATGTGGGAATTGTCATAAAATGATTGAATTAATTATGATGGGTCTCATAATTGTCTCTTTGATGGATCTCACGTAATAGCTGAAAATCCCCCCCCACTTTTTTTTTGAAATTACAAATGTTTGTGATTTTTTCAATTTCTTATAAATTTTCAAAAAACATAACGGCTAATTTTTTTAAATGTTTTTGATCCTTTTATTTTCTATTTCTTAATAGTTTTTTAAACATTGGTTTTTTCATTGTAAAAACTAATGTCAACTTCTTTTTCATTTAAAAAAAATTAAAATCAGTATTGTCAGAATTTTTTTATTCTATAAAATAAATTTTAAAGATATTTTAAAGGTGGTGAACATAGATTATAATTTCACCAACTATCTTTTTATAAGAGATTATTTATTTATCGATTTGATGTAAAAGATGAGAAGATTTTGGTTATTCTTTCACTGAAAATTTATGTAAATAGAAAATTCCTTTGTGTCCATTATGATCAGTGGCTAGCGTTTATAATGTTTTTTTTTCATAATGTAATTTTCTATAGTTTTATACATGTTTTGTTTTTTAAAAGTATTTTTTATTTAAAGATATATTAAAATATTTTTTTGTTTTTATTTTATACCATCAAGCTAAGATGATATAAAAAAAAATTAAAAATCAATTTAATAATTTCTTTAGTAAAATATACTCTTACAACAAATGAACTATCATACAGAATACTGGAACGACTCAGATCAGCCGAGCCGAGGTCTAGAGAGTAGAAAGTGAAGATATTAATGGTCTGGCCCATGTTTCCATGACTGGGTTTTGGATCCTTAAAGGTGTTAGCCCATTTACAAAATTATAGACTGCAAAATAAAGCCCAATGGTATTGGTGGGCTTAATAATGCAATCTGCGAATTCAAAACTGACATGGAAAGCCTCTCTAATTAATGCTTTTGGTGCCCCTAAATGAGGTCAAATTAATGTGATTGCCTGTTAAATTGTATTTGATTAGTGTTCAAATTACATAAATCACAAATACACAAACTACATAAACATATATGATTAAAAAGAAAAAAAATATAAAATAAATTTAAGCTTCCTCAATCGACTTTGACGTACCATTTATATATTTTACATATCATGTTTAAATTCTATAAAACCCTGTTACTATATAAAAAATAAAATAATAAAAATAACATTTTTTTTTTGTTTTATCTTCTTTTTTTAATAAAAATTTATAGAGTTTAGTTATATTCTAAAGATATTTTCTTTATATGAGATAAATAAATACTTTAAAAACAGTATTTTTATACCTCTAAGTTAACTCTATGTATATATTGTATGGCATAGGTTAAATATTCTAAGTTAACTCTATGTATATATTGTATGCACAACATTAGGTTAATCTGAGAAGGAGATCAATTAAAGCTTAGCAAATGCTCCTGTGGGTAAGAACTCAGGCAGCCGTAGAACGAAGGAAAGAGTATATAGGAGGTGCAAGAACAGATTCCATTATTGTGTGAAACGTTTGAAAACTGGCATAGTAAATTTATTTCTATTTTCATTTTCAATAAAAATATATTCATGTTTTTCTAGTTTAATTGTCAAGTGAAGCCAAGTCAAGGTAGACCTTGCAAGGGATAATATTCGGTTAGGTGGCTAAATAAAATTACTCACACTAATTGGATTTTTTTTCTTTTCAAATGGGATGTCAATTCACAATAAAAAAGAGAAGAATACGTAGACGAAAATCACAGGGAGTAAATTATTTTGATGGACTGGGAAAATAAACCCTAGCAAGTTTTCTATATCTTGATTTTGATGTACTGGGAAAACCATCCAAGAAATGCTTTAGATTTGTTGTTTCAATCTACCTTGAATCTGCAAAGAAGATTTTCCTTTTAGTTCAATTAGGTCATTTTCATTTGCAATTCTTCATAATTTAATTTCATTGTAGAGTAATATTACTCTCAATTTCTCACACTCTTTCAGCTGCTATGCCCATTATTATCAGAAAATCAATAAATAAAAATAAAAATATTAAAGGAATATTTTCATTAGTAAATTTTTAAGAGATTTCACTAAAAAAAATATTTCCTCGGTGTATGTCGAGAGAATTACAGTAAAAAAAAAAGTGAAAAAAAGAAAAAAAATAATGATATGCTATTTTTACCAGTGAAAAAAAACAAAAAAATAATGATGTGCTATTTTTACCAATAAAATTACCGACAAAATAAATTTCATTGATAAAATCATTGGTAAACTATGGACACTATTCATCATGTCAATTACAAAGAGAATAATCAATGAAAAATTATGTCGGTATTTTTCAGAGAGTTCCAGAATTGTTTACTTTTCAATTGCACTATTAATTGTTATTTTCTTTACGGATAAAATTATTAATGGATTGAAAAGTCATTAATATTATTTGGTGGTTTTCTAAAAAAATTCAATTAATTTAAGATTTTTATTTAAATATTGTAGATGAAATCACCAATGAATTGAAAAATTATTAGTGATTGTTGGCGATTTCTGAAAAATTTTTATAAAATTAAAAATTTAAATTAAATATTACAGATGAAATTACCGATGAAATAATTAAAAAATATTAATATTTAATTATTTATCGGTAAGACAAACTCATTTCTTATTATTCATCTTTTACTTCTTCTTCTTTTTTTGTTTATATGTAAAAAACATCAGTATCTATTTCTTTCTTTTTTCTCTTTATCTCCTTCTCCATGCTTGGGTATGTCTTCTTCTTTTTTTTCTTTTATCCTCTTAGTTTTTTTAATTAATATGCTTTATAAAATTTTATTCTTTCCTTAGCTTCACTTGCAACTACATTAAGATAAGATTTTTATTTGTTTTTCTTTTTTCATGATTTTTTTCATATAAGATCAATTTTTAATTGATTTATTTATAGGACTTTTAAATTTTTAGTAATCATAACTTCATTTTTTTCATATGAATTTTTTTAGTTGGATTTATTTTTTCATTTTATTTATCTATTGTAAATTTGTTTGAGTTGATTTTTTTTCTTTTTTCGCAAGCATTTTGAGTATATATTATAGAGTGTTAATTTATCTTAAGTTAATTATTTTATAATTTTATAAAATATTTTTAAATAATTACCAACAGAATTACTGATGGTATTTTTCGAGGGATATATTGACAAAATGAAGCGAATAATTTTTTTTATGCGTCTATTTCGTCAGTAAATCTATCAATAATAATATTATTTTATTACTAATATATTTATTAACGGATAAAAAATAACCAATAAAAATTTACTGACAGAATATTTCTATCCTTAAGTTAATTATTTTATAATTTTATAAAATATTTTTAAATAATTACCACTTAGGTTAATTATTTTATAACTTTATAAAATATTTTTAAATAATTACCAACAGAATTACTGATGGTATTTTTCGAGGGATATATTGACAGAATGAAGCGCATAATTTTTTTTATGCGTCTATTTCGTCAGTAAATCTATCAATAATAATATTATTTTATTACTAATATATTTATTAACGGATAAAAAATAACCAATAAAAATTTACTGACAGAATATTTCTATTTCTATCCTTTTTTTATTGATTAATTAAATTATGATAAAATACATATTTTATAGTGATAAAAAAAATTCTATTAATAAAACAATTAAATCTTACAGTGCACCTCTCATTTAAAACTGTCTCACAGTACACAACTTCCAACCTATAAATGTGCGTGGGATCAATAATGTGGCAAAGGACATGCCTCTAGTAATACGGCGGGGGTGGGGGGGGGGG